>NW_027269338.1:0-47500 GCF_023055355.1 Agelaius tricolor
AGACAAGTGACACAATACACACCGGGACTGCTCTGCCCTGTGCACCTCAGTACTGTGATCCAAAGGGAGACTTTGCTTTTAGGGGGCCTAAGGGGCCACTTCTTGGCTACTCTCATCTCCAGAGCCAACTCAAGACCTCCCCTCCCCAACCCCAGGAGTCCCGACCCAGCACCTCGCTTTCATGCCCTCTGTGGGTCGTGGCCCTCTACTTATCTCTCAGACATCTGGGGATGCCGGTCCATGTCAGGTGTGAAGAAAGGCCGCCTCACCGGCTGGGAAGGTCCTGCTGTCATGGGGCCATTGTCTCTTAGACAGCTATATTAAAGAAAACCAAACATCAGTGCGTGATCTTGGCAGCCCGTCGGCCAAAACCCCACAAGTCTGCTACTCACCCTTCTCCTAAGAAGGCCCGGCTCCTCGGGTCGCACGCTTCGGGCACGCTCGGAGGCCGACGCCGTCGTCGTTGGGTACACCTGGGTTAAGAGGACAGGAGGTGATGTGGCGTTGCTGAAAACTGACTGGACGCTCAGTACTCCTCCCTACTTCCCTGACTCACCGCAACTCCTCGTTGGCTCCTGACTGCTACCCGGAAGTTGGGGCTCATCAGGGTGGAAAATTCGGTCCGTCGGCCAGTTAGGGATGGGAGCTTGGCATGCTCCGAGTGGATTGCCTAAGGCACAAAAACGAGAATGGAGACTTAGACTTGCCCTCTTAGAATTCAGACCGCAGCAACAAGAAAGGCTACTGCTCACTGCTCACCTTGCTCTCTTGAACTTGACTGCTGAGATCCAGCTATACTTCCTAAAAATAAAGACAAAGAAGAGCGCTGTAACAGGGTCACACTTGACACTCCCCCTGCACAGACAAATGGTGACTGACCTGCTTGTGGGAACCCCCTCACCCGGGATGGGGGGCTCTGCCATGGATGCAATGCATCTGCACCTGAAATAAAGTTAGAACACATGTCAAACACATGCACGATAACTCAAAAGCTACAAACACCTTATGTCAACCTAGGAATAGCATCTAGAGTCCAAGTACAGTCCACATTACAACTTTCAACTCCCCAGGGCTTGTCCTATTACACCAGGCTATGCGGCAGGGCAGAGCAGCTCCGGCACAAATGTGCGCGGACACCCGTGACACGGGACAGACGGAACGTGACAAACAATGGGCACACAACACAGACAGAAATCTCTGGGCAAGAAGGATGTCTGCAAGGACCGAGAAGATGCCAAAGGAGATGACTGAGTTGAGACCGATGGCAAGCTGACCAGGCTCAGAAAACACTGAAGGAAGAAGATGCTAACCAAATGATTTATGCCAAGACCTGAAAAAATGGATGCCCGAGAATCATACAGCCAGAAGCCTCTACCTGCCCTCACATTCTTTCGAGTCCTAGTCCGCCTTAATGGATCCTGGCAGGACATAGCTGTCCAGACAGCTCAGAACAAGACCTGAAAAGACAGCTGACCGGATGCTTCTAAAGAGAGAAGAGGGTCTGATGCCTGTCTGAGCTCCTGAGTCAAAAGTTCTATGGCATTGGTGCCAGGCCAACGAATGCAGAGATCACAGATGCTAACAATGATGCCAGGGTTTCTGACAAGCCCCACCAAGGCCTAAGGTAAAAGACATGACATATGCAAACAGCACAATACACAAAAGACAACTGACACGATACACACCGGGACTGCTCTGCCCTGCGCACCTCAGCACTGGGATCAAAAGTGAGATTTTGCTTTTATGGGGCCTAAGGGGCCGCTTCATGGACACCCCCCACCTCGAAAGCAGACTCAAAAACCCCTCCCAGTAATTCCCAAACTAGCACCCTGCTTTCATCCCCTCTCTGGGTCGTGGCCCTCTACTTATCTCTCACGCGTCTGGTGATTCCGGTCTTAGGTGCGAAGAAAGGCCGCCTCGTCAGCCGGGAAGGTCCTGCTGGCACCGGGCTGGTGTCTCTGAGACAGCTGTATTAAAGAAAACGAAACATCAGTGCCCGATCTTGGCAGCCCATCGGCCAAAACCCCACAAGTCTGCTACTCACCGTGCTCCTAAGAACGCTCAGCTGCTCGGGCCGCACGCTTTGGGCACGCTCGGAGACCGAGGCCGTCGTCACAGGGGGTGCCTGGGTTAAGAGGAGATGAGGTGATTTGGCACGGCTGAAACCTGAGTGGACCCTCGCTCCTCCCCCCTACTTCCCCTACTCACCGCAACTCCTTGGCGGCTGCTGAAGGCCACCTGGATGGCACCTTTAAATAGAAAAGTTCAGGGTTTCATCACCAGGCCCTGTAATGCATCCACAGGGCTCACACATGCAGGGAACCCAGTGCATAGGCCGGCTGGTGACAGGGGCTTGGCAGGCTCCGAGTGGATTGCCTAAAGCACAAAAAAGAGAATGGAAGCTTAGAGCAGCACCAGAAAATGAGACTGGAGCAATAACAGCTACTCCGCTCAACTGCTCACCTTGACTGCTGGTATCCAGACTTAGTTCCTAAAAAGAAAGACAAAGAACAGAGCTGTAACAGAGTCACCACATACACTTCTGCTGCAGAGACAAATGGTGCCTCACCTGCTCGGGGGAAACCCCTCACCCGGGATGGGGCCCTCTGGCACACGTTTAATCCATCTGAATCTGAAAAAAAAGTTAGGACAAGAGTCAAACTGTTGCAGGATAACTTAAGAGCTCCAGATATCTTGTGTCCATCTAGAGTCCAACTACACCCCACATTACAAACTTCAAGTCCCCGGGACTTCTCCTATTGCACCAGGCTATGCGGCAGGGCAGAGCAGCTCCGGCACAAATGTGTGCGCACACCCGTGACACGGGACGGGACGTGACAAACAACGGGGACGCGACACGGACAGAAATCTCCTGGCAAGGAAAATGGCTGCGAGGACTGAGAGAATGCAAAAGGAGATGACCGAGGTGAGACCGATGGTGAGCTGATGAGGCTCAGAGAAACCTGGACAAAAAAGATGCTAACCGAATGATTTATTCCAAGAACTGAAAAAATGGATGCCCGATAATCATACAGCCAGAAGCCTCTACCTGCCCTCACGTTCCTTCGAGTCCTAGTCCGCCATAATGGATCCTGGCGGGACATAGCTGTCCAGACAGCTCAGAACAAGACCTGAAAAGACAGCTGACCGGATGCTTCTAAAGAGAGAAGAGAGTCTGATGCCTGTCTGAGCTTCTGAGTCAAAAGTTCTATGGCACTGGTGCCAGGCCAACGAATGCAGAGATCACAGATGCTAACAATGATGCCAGGGTTTCTGACAGGCCCCACCAAGGCCTAAGGTAAAAGACATGACATATCCAAACACACATAATACACAAAAGACAAGTGACACGATACACACCGGGACTGCTCTGCCCTGCACACCTCAGCGCTGTGATCAAAAGTCAGGCTTTGCTTTTATGGGGCCTAAGAGTGTCTGCTTCATGGACACCCCCATCTCCAAAGGAGACTCAAAAACCCCTCCCGGTGGGTCCCTACCCTGCACCCCGCTTTCATCCCCTCTGTGGGTTGTAGCCCTCTACTTATCTCTCAGACATCTGGGGATGCAGGTCCGTGTCAGGTGCAAAAGAAGGCAGCCTCAACATCTGGGAAGTTCCTGCTGGCACCGTTGTTCAACGGTTGTTGTTGTTGTTGTTTCTTAGTCAGCTATATGAAAGAAATCCAAATATCAATGCATGATCTCTGCAGCACACTGGCCAAAACCCAACAATTCTGCTACTCACCGTTCTCCTAAGAATGCCCGGCTCCTGGGGCCGCACCCTTCGGCCACGCTCTGAGGCTGATGCCATTGTCACGGGGTAAGCCTGGGTTAAAAGGAGACGAGGTCATGTGGCATTGCTGAAACCTGAGTGGACCCGAGCTCCGCCTCCCTACTTCCCCGATTCACCGTGACTCCTCGGCCGGTGCCCAAGGCTACCCTGGTGACACCTTTAAACAGAAAAGGCAGAGGCTTCATCGACGAGTCCCGTGATTCTTCCGCAGGGCTCGGGAGAGCGGCACACCTGGCGCGTCGGCCGGTTGGTGACTGGGGCTCGGCGTACTCCGAGTGGATTGCCTAAAGCGCAGAAACAGGAACGGATGCTTAGAAAATGAGACTGGAGCAATAACAACTGCTTCTGTACGCTACTCAATGCTCACCTTGCCCACCTCACCTTGACTGCTGATGTCCAGCTTTACCTCCTAAAAAGAAAAAGAGAAGTGCTGTAACAGAGTCACACTTTACACTCTCCCTGCAGAGACAAACGGTGACTGACCTGCTCGGGGGAACCTCCTCACTTGGGATGGGTGGATGGATTTTGCCCTGGATTTTATCCTTCTGCGTCTGAAAGAAAGCGAGGACAAAAGTCAAAGGGCTGCAGGATAACTTCACAGCTCCAAACATCTTCTGTCTATCTAGGAATATCATCTAGAGTCTGGCAACACCCCACAAACTGCGTGTCCCTGAGCCTTGTCCTATTGCAGCAGCCTCTGCGGCAGGGCAGGGCAGCTCCGGCACAAACATGTGCAGACACCCGTGACACAGAACGTGACAAACGGGGGGACAACAAACACAACGCATCATGCTTGTGGTGAGGGTCTCGAGGGGAAAAGGCAAAAGGGACCCCAAAGACACACTAGGTAACACGGTACACTGGACAACATGACATGGACCGGAACTGTTCTGCGCTGCCCGCCTGAAAGCTGCCATCAAAAGGAGAGCCTCTCCCTTTAGCTGTCCTAAGAGGCCCCTTGGAGAAGATTGCTTTTCCCTCTGCTAATTTTTAAATCTGTCCCAGGAACTCCCAACCCACTACTCTCCCATCATCCCATCTCCAGGCCGTGGCCCTGACTTATCTTTTGGATGATCGGTGATGTGGATCCACGTTGCACCTGAAATGAGTCTGCCTCGGAGGGCCCCGTGATCGCCTGTTAGCCTCTCGGTCAGCTACAATAAAGAAAAAAAAACCAAAGTATAAGTAAAGAGTTATGTGGGCCAAATCCCAGCAAGTCAGCTACTTGCCCTCTCCTGAGTGTGCCTGGCTCTTTCAGGCTCCACCTTCATCCTGATTCCAAGGCTGTGGCCATTATTATGATTGGCACCTGGGTTAGAGAAAGGCAAAGTGAAATGGCATTCCTGTGAGTGCAGTGGGTGACCTTGTGTGCTGTAAGACATGTGAATGCCTCTGCTAGGCTTCTGAAAAGCCTTGGGGTGGGGGCTCAAATAAACACCCTTTCTCACCCTGCTGCCTTCAAAACCACCCCCCCAACAATAACTCCTAACTGGATACCTGCTCACCCTCCCTCTCCTAGTCACAATCCTCAACTCACCTGAAGCCTCTATCTCAAACATCATCTTTGACACTAGGCAGATCCCTCTTGTGACATGATGAATCTGCTGAAAAGTGTTGTAGTTGACACAACCTGGAGCCTCTGGAAGCTGCACTCTTCCTAAAAGAAAAAATACATAACAAAATATGAACAAAACCCGAAATTACAAATGCACTTTACCACCCCTAAACACAAAACCCAAAATTGTGAACTTAAATAGTCCCTGTATTCTATGCTGTTTTCTTCACAGTATCTTCAAAGGCTCTGCTGCTTTAGGTGCCCAGAAACACCTACTGAAAACAAGCTGAGATAAGCTGAAAGAGCCTCTTCTCTGAAATGAGAGAAGAGCTCTTATCTCATCACAGCCCAGTGAGGGAATGAAGCCCCTCAGCAAAAGCTGGGGTTAATATACCCCTGATGGTGCCCGCCTCTCGTTCCCATGGCACCCAGGAAAAGGGAGGGGGCTGATCCCACCGGGCATAAAAGCCCTCAGAGAAGCTACAGCTGTTTGGCTCCTCTGACTCAAATTCAAGGGGAGCAAAGGGCTTGTTATAGAAGAAAACTCTTCAGAAAAATAACAGCACTTTCTTTTTTGCCACAACTACTTAGAGTAAAAGGGCAGAAAACTGGTGAGAAATAAAACTTTCTGTTTAGGCAGCATAACTAGATAAATTGGGTAATTTGCTGTTAATTTACTTATAATTATTCCTTAGTGGCTACTAGGTAGTACTTCACGTGTGACTGAGCTGGGTGGAGAAGAATGCTTATGATATGAATAGTCTAAGTCTCCTTGGGACCTCTAATTAGGCCTATCTACATTATAAATAAAAATAAGAAAAATAAAAGCTTCCCAGGCAGTGTAAGGGTTAAGTGCATGCCAGGCTCACCCTGCTCTGAGGTACTTGGTCCTACGGCACAGAAAGAAGGGCCCTGAAATGTATTTTAAACCCTTGAAATGCTGAAAAAGGCAGAGCTTCCTTCCAGTGCACCCCTTAAACAGAGGAAATGGGGCAGTTACCTCTACTGAAACTAATACAATGGCAAATAAATAGCTTCTGCCCTTTAATTTATTCTCCTTAAGTACTGGCAAAAGAGGGGTTTTCATCACTTTAAATCTCTCCAGTGATGAAAAAAGAGGGATTTTTTGCTCAGTTCAAACTCTTATGGAGAGATAGCTGGGCTTCTCCCTCAATTTAGGCCTCAGGACAACAAAAAGGGGCTGGCTACCCTTAATTCAAACCCATAAGAAACATTTTCAATATTTTCCCCTTCTACTTAAACTTATTTTCTATTATTTTCCAGTTTATTATTTTCTAAACTGGAAAATAATAGAAAATGAGGACTCCCTGTCAATTAACACCCCTAACAGCATAGAAAAGGCAGGGATTCTTTCAACTGAGACCATTAAAATGGCAGGGGAAGCAGAGTCCCTCCCAGTTTGAACACAAAAAATAAAGGAAAAGGAAGCTTTTTCCCTTTTCTCTAAACCCTTTTTCTCCTAATAACCTCTCTCCTTTCTGGGAGTGCTGTGGAGGGTCTGGGGGCCCTGGGGAGGGACTGACACAGTAAAAGGGGAAAGTTGAAAGCCCTCTCCTGGAACCCCACATGCTGCCTGGCCTGCTCAGATCCTGCCCCTTGGCAAAAGGGCTCTTCGCTTGGCATTTTCTCGAAGTGATGCTCCGTGCCGAGGTGGGTCTGGCTGCTCCCTAGTCCGTGCTGGATGCTCCGACCGTAGTTCCTGGAGGGACCCTTGGGATGCCCCTGTTAGCCCCTCTGGACTAGCAGCTCCCTGTGCGGGTGTGACTGGGTAACCCTCTGAAAGCAGCTGGTCACAGGGGGGCTGCTAGACCTTGGAGTGGGGCTTGAGGTGAAGAAAGGTCCTGTGATGAGTTCCTTCCTCTGCACAGCCCTTCGTCTGCCCCTTAAACCATGGGCTGCCAGACTTTCCTTTCTAAGGAAATTAACCGTCTTTCCTCTCTGTGTGCCCGTGGCCAAAACTGCGATTCGGCCTCCAAAACTGCAGAGAACGATTTCTCACGGACCGCGGCTGCCGACGCCGAGAACTCTTGCCGCCCTTGGAGGGCCACGTGCCTCCTGCGAACGGACGTCGACGCGCAGCGGGGCTGAGTTTGGCTTTACGGGGAAGAGGGCCGGCGCAGGATTTCTCCGGGAGCGAAGCTGCCCCCGCCGAGAACTCGGGCTGCCCTGGCAGTGCCGAGCACCTCCTGCAAACTGGCGTCGGGAGATGTGGGGGGTGAGTTTTTCTGTGCAGAAGTTCTCCCAGACCAAAGCTGAGAGCATCTAACCCTAACCACAACAACTTAGCTGGGTCTAAAACTTACAACCTTTGGACTGGCAGCGTGGGACCCAACCCGCTGTGCCATTGCTGGCCCCTTTCTAAAGCATTCCACTGCAGTCCTAAAACTCTGCCTTTTCGGAGTGTGTTTTCTCTGACCCTGACCGTAATCTTCCAAATATGCTAAAGACTCATAAAATGGCTTTGAAAAAGCCCCAACAATACCCTAAGTAGTCCCAGAAAAGTCCCTTCCAAAATCCCCTAAATACCTTTAAAAGTCCTGGAAAAAAAAACTCAAAAAGACATGCTCAGTCTCCAAACTCTACCTCTTGCTGTCTAGCCCACAGATGTCGTCCCTACCTTTTTGCAGTGGGTCTGTTGTCCTCTGAGGGTTCTGTCATTGTCCTACTGTGTAAGGGTTGCTGTCTGGTCTCGCTGTTAGGGTTGCTGTGTTGTGCTGCTGTTGGGGGAAAAGGCTGTTTTTAGGGGGGCTGCTTAGGCTGAGGTTAGGGCTGGGGTGAGGGGTGGTACAGTTGTACTGTGCACCCCTGATCTCCACTGGACTGTCCAGCCCTCAAGCCCTCTCCCTTTACCCCTCAACCGGTCCCTCTGCCCCCCAGCCCTCAGCTCCTGTGTGTCACCCTTGACCCCTCTCCTTTGCCCCTCAGCCCCCAGCTTCTGTGTCACCCTACAGTTGCCCCTGCCACCCTCAGCATCTCTGTGTGTCACCCGCTGTCTCCTCTCCCTGTTCCTCCCTCAGCTCCCAGCCTCTGTCACCCTCAGGCCCCCACAGTGCCCCTCAAGCTGCCCCTCAGCCTCCATGTGTTGTGCCATGAAAAGACCCTAAAAAAACCTAAAAATTCCCTGAAAGCCTCCTAATCTTCAAAATGTCCTAAAAACCCCATGAAAACCTAAAAACAGCCTCAGAATGCTGTTAGAATACACTGGAAATATCCTACTTTTAAAAAACCCCTAAAAATCCCCAAAGAACCTTTAGAAATCCCTAAATATACCCTAAATAGTCCAAAAAGAGCTCAAAAATACCCCAAAATCCTTAAAATACCCTGATAAGATCCTAAATAACCTAAAAATTTCCTCAAAAACCCTAAAAATACCCTAACCCTAAAAAGTCCTCCACATACCCTCAATAGTCCTAAAAAAACCCCAAGAATACCCAAATCCCCCCCCAAACAATTCTTAAAAGTACTAAGAAAGTCCTTAAAATACCCTAACAAAATCTTTTAAAAGCCCTGAAAAAGCCCTAAAAGTATCCTAAACGTTACCAGAAAATTCCTGGAAAACTCCTCCAAAAAAGCCCTAAAATATCCTTTTAAAGCCATGAGAAAAACCCTAAAAAAAAACCCTAAAAAACTGCTCAGCACCCAACTCCTACCTGTCACTCTCTAGACCACAAACATCATTGCTACCTTTTTATTAGGGTTGCTCCCTGCAACTGCTGGGAGAGTTCTGGGGATGTCCCAGCATTGGGGTTACTGCCTTGTGCTGCTGTTGGGGAAAACTGGGGTCCTAGGGGTGCTCTTTAGGGTGACCTTGGGGTTGGGTTGAGGGCTGCTGCACCTGTACCCTAACCCTACCTGGTACCCTGTGTCTTTTGTATCCCTAACCCTCAGTGTGAGCTCTCCATCTGTCAAGCCTCCCCCTCCTCAGCCCGCAATGTCTGTGTGCCACCCCGAGACCTTTGACATTGTCCCTTGGCCCCCTGGCCTCCACCGTGCACTCTCCACCTGGTTAGGGGTGGTGTGAGGGGTGGTTCACCTGTCACCCTCAAGCAGCCCCCACTTTGCCCCTCAAGGCATCTGCTTCCCCTCACTCTCTTCTTGTCACCCTCAAGTTCCCCACTCCCAGCCTCTCAGCATCTCTGTGCCACCCTGGAGCCCCCCAGTTGCTCCTAAAGCCCCCTTCTGCCTCTCAGCTCCCCCCATCCTCTGTGTCACCCTCCAGCCCCCTCCCCTCAGCCCGCAGCCCCCTGTGACACCCTGCAGCGCACAGACGTTGTCCCTGCCTGTCTCGCTTGGGTGTTGTCCTGCTGCGAGAGCTGTGCCGTCCTCCGAGGGTTCGGGCTCCTGCGTGCTGCTGCAGGGGACTCACGGGTGGGCGGTGGGTGAAGTAACGGATGGAGCGGGAAGTGTGGTGGGACGGGTTAAGAGCGGAGTGAGGGATGGAGCAAGGGCGGGCTGGAAAATAGAGTAGGGTTAGGGGTGGAGAAAGGGACGCAGCAGCAGGGGGCTGAGGTGAGGAGGTGAGTGTTAGGAGGAAGCGTAACTCCGTAACTCCAAGACCGAGTCTGCAGCCAACGAGAACTCTGAGTGACCTGGGAGCGGTGAACGTCTTCGGCAAACTGATGTAAGGAAACTGGGGTGATGAGTTTAGTTTCCCTTGGAAAAGGGATGGCATCTGTGTCCGTGGGCCTGCACCCTGCCCGGGACCTTTGATCTCGAGTGGGCTGCCACCTCCTAAAATTCCAAACATCGCAGGTTGGAACAGGGGGTTGGAAATTTTACTCGGGGTAGAAACCAATTTTGGATTTAGCTGAAGTCTGCTGGTGAAACTTGTGTAGTCTGTTAATCGGTGCGCTTGCAAAAAGGCCTGCAGAGAGAACAAAGGAAGTTCGAGGCTACTGTTGGAAAAAGTGAATCTGGGTTACGACTGAGTGCACGGCCTCGTCCCTGTGTGAGTAAAAGTTTGAGGTTTTGCTGGCAGTGTCACCGAGTGCTAAGGGGTCCCCTGGTCGATAGGGCAACTTGGGAGGGTTTGCTTCAGGTTTTGCTTGTGAAAGGTGTGAGAAAAGCAAGCAGCTCTGAAGCAGATGAGCCCCCTCTTGCCTGTTGAAGTGTTGGATAAATCAAAGATAAACCTCAAGGTCCCTTCCCACCCAAACCATTCCGTGATTCTTTGCCCTGGAGGCCAGGGTGCACCTGTCACCGCATTTCTCTTCACAGAGAAAAGCAAGGTACAATTCTTCCCAAGAATATTTCTGGGACTCACATTCTCTGAACCTCAGATGAAGGAAAAACAATTCTTATCTCATTTGCTGTGCCTCTGTTTGTGCTGAAGTAGAATGCAACGTGGAGATTGTTCACCCAAAGTGATGGTGTTTTGTTTCCTTGGCCTGTCGCGGTCAAGTGTTTGTGTGTGTCGGGTCTGTTGGGTGACAGTAACGAGTAGTGTGTGGTGTGTGCAGGGTTGAGTACTTGGCAGATTCAGTTTAGATGTAATGTAATATACTATAATAAAGTAATTAATTAGCCTTCTGATAAGGCAGAATGCAGATTGGAAATATTTGCACATATGATATTAAAGGATACATGAACCACCTTTCTGTGAGACAAAGACACAAGACTTGGCCCATCCCTAACTTAGGACACAGCTAAAAAATAATATATAATTTTTAATCTATTTTTGAATAACTCTCTAAAAGTAATGGCAGATGATATAGCTATTTTATCTGGCAAGCTTCCGTGCAAAATTTCCTGCTGATGCTGGCTCAGACAGATGGAGATTTGGGAGGAGTGGGAAGAACAAAGTGCCACAGGGCTTTATTGGATAAGCGTTGATAGGTTTCTGCAAGCTTCTATTACAAGGTTGATGAACCTTGTGTTTGTTAACTTCAGTTTTGCTCAGCCAGCGTTTTAACCCTGCTTTATCTCCTGTGGTCCAGATGACACATTCACACATCTTTAGAAAATTCAGTGGGATGGTCTTCAAACATGTGACTTTGCAGCAGTGAGGGCAGAAACTTGATGGTTTTACCTCAATCTATAGTTTTTCAATATTGCTATAGAAAGTGCTTTTCTGTGAAATGGCTACTTTGGTTAGATCATGCAAATTGAGTGCTGGCTACTTCCATAAGTTGAAGAGTAAGAATAACTCAGGAATGTTTCATCATTTGTCTCTGCACTGGTCAGAAATGGTAATTTGAACTCCAATCTGTAGAAATTTAGCAAAAGAAGTTGGAATACTCGGAGGATAAAAATAGAAAAAAATGCTTTGGAAAGATTTTTCCTTGCTAGTGAGTGAGTTTCTACCTGTAGGAGCATCGGGGGGTAGCACGGTCGGGACGAGTGATCTCTGAAGCCGGGTCGTGGAACTTGGGGTTTATTGCAAAGGGCCCGGGGGCAGGGGCCTTTTGGAACTTGGGGTTTATTGCAAAGGGCCTGGGTGCAGGGGCCTGCTGGGAGCTGCCAGCCACAGCTCAGAGCAGGCCTGAGAGAAGAGAGGGGTTGAGACAATGAGAGGGTAAGAGCGTAAAAAGGTAAGAGAGCAAAAGCATAAGAGTAAAAAGGGGTAAGTGAGTAAAAGGTCAAGAGAGTGAAGTTCCCATTACAATATAATAAATCATCTTCTGTGTTGAATATTCTACTTCTCACTAACCAATCTAGTACAATACACAAATGCTATAGCATTTCCATACGGCCTATAAGAATCACTACATTACCATACTGTGTTACATTTTAAACCCTAAAAGCTCCTCTTTGGACCCCTTCTGCCAAGCTAGTAGGGTCTGCTCGGCCCCTTGGAGCTGTCTGCAGGCAGAAGGTGTTGTTTCATCAAAGGGGATTACCTTCAGCTGGCCACACCGTTGTTTTCCTGTTGTTCAGTAACTGAGGGATCTCAAAGCTCGCTTTCATTTCAATCTTGCTTATAGAAATATTACCTCATCCATTCCCGTTTGTTCCCCCACTCGTTCGCGGCTGCCCCAGCCTCTGTGTCGGCTCCGGCACAGTCCGTCTGTCCCGGCCCGTCTGTCCCGGTCCCGGCCGCCTGGCCCGCGGCCGCTCCGCTGGCCGTGCCGGCGCAAGGGGCGGGGGGTCCGTCCTGCCGTGTGCACCGTGGGTACCGCGCTGACCGCACCGAGGGGGGGGTCCCGTCTGTCCCATCCCCGGCTGCCCTGACTCTGCTCGGCTCCCGCCGCTGCAGCCGGGGTCCGTCGCCGGTTTTGTCTCTGCCGGATCAGCCGCCGTGAGCCATGTGGGGCCGATCCACGCTGCAGCTCGGTCTGCACCGGAACAGCCCCTGGGACGATCCCGGCTGCAGACTCCGCCTTTGGAGCATCCAGACCCTGAGCTGTGCCGAGTTCCCCCGTCCTGCCCTGAGCTCCGTTCCCTTGGTAACCACAGCTCCGGCTGCTCAGCGGAACTCTCTAAAGGAATCACCTTATCGAAACACTAAAAGTTCTGGTAAAAGAAAGCCCTCTCCTGATTCATCCTAAAAATACCGGAGAAAAGCTATAGAAGATAAAAATCCAAAAAGAATGGGATAAAGGGATTGGTCTATTTCCATTAAAAGAGGTTCCCATAGGAGGGGGCGGACCAGGGTTTGGAAATGCTCCTTTGACTTCGTCTGAGGTCTGAAATTTTAAGAAATAAATAAAAGGGATATTTGGAGGATCCCATAGGCATAGCTGAACAATTAGACCAATTTTTAGGTCCAAACATTTATATTTGAGAAGAGATGAGGTCTGTAATGAAAATAATATTTTTCTCAGGAAGAAAGGCAATCAGAGCAGCTGAAATAAAAGCTTAGGAAAAAAGATAATCTGTGGGGACCCCCAGAGAAGACAAAATGCCAACTGTACCTCCTGAGTGGGGTAAAAATAATAAGGAGGGGAGTAAACACGTGAATAATTATCGTAATTACATAATCAAAGGAATAAATGAGACAGCATATCAAAGGCGAAATGCAGGGAAAAAAAAGTTTTTAAGGGACAGCTTTTAGAGGGGAAAGAAGAAACTTCAGCTAAATAGATAAACAAACTTAAGAGAAATAGGAAAATGGTCCTAAGTAAGCAGAAGATCTGAAAATCTTTAAAGAGATGGGCACAGAGGAGGAATAGGGAGGTCATAAGCTCTAATTTTTTGGGGGGGACAAATACCATCTGGAGCCTGTGATAACTTTAAAAGTGGGTCCCCAAGAAGAAGAACTGGAATTTGTAATAGACACAGGGGCAGAGAGAACCTGCCTGTTAAATATTCCAAAAAGTTATAGTGTGAGCAAACATAGAGTGAAAGTAACAGGGGCAAAAAGAGAAAGTTTTACATTTCTGGTCATTAAAGATGTAGTAATTGAGGGAAGAAACTAAAATTTGGATGGGAGATGTCTTATTGGTCCCAGGGGCAGGTAGCAATTTATTGGGAAGAGTCTTACAAGTGCAAATAAGAATAGGAGTTATATCAGAAAATAGGAAAATGACAGCTAGAGTTTTAAAATTAGGCCAAGAGGATGAAGAAAAAAAAATCGACAAAGAAGTTTGAGCTGGAGAAGGAAATAGGGGAGGATTAAATATTGACCCCATAAGGGTTACAATTGAGAGACGAGATTGTCCCATACGTGTACGTCAGTATCCTGTATCTTTAGAAGGACGGGAAGATTTGAAGCCAGTCATAGAAGGACTAATAAAGGATGGGGCATTAGAACCTTGTATGTTTCCTCATAATATCCCTTTTCCCCCAGTAAAGTCTGATGGGAGTTATAGACTAGTATAAGATTAAAGGGAGGTTAATAAAAGAACTCAGACTCACTACCCAGTGGTAAAATATCTTAGACACTTAATAAATAAAAGTAGCTAGAAAACCAACCATGAGAAAATTGCAAGAATTTTATTCATTCTCCCTCCCTCTTCAAAGAGAGAGATCAGAAAATTACCTAGATTATTGAAATATTATAGATTATAGATTGAGGGGTACGCACAAGTAGCAAAATTCGTGTATGAAAAAAATTGACAGAAGGAGACGATGTAAAACAGACCAAAGAAGATATTGTTAAATTAAAAGAGTTAAGTTAAAACTAGCCTAAGTACCAGCTTTAAGCTTACCTTTGTTAGAAAAATCCTTTATCATTTATACATAAATACAGAAAATGGAGTAGCTCATAAAATTTTAATTCAAGAGTAAGGACAAGTAAAAAAGTATCTAGTAGCTTATATATCAAAGATGTTAGACTCAGTAAGCCACAGCTAGCCAGTAGGTATTTAACAGCTACTGCAATCCTAGTAAAAGAAAGTTGTAAGCCTACTTTTGGAAGTAATTTAGTTAGGTTCACCTCGTACCATCTGAGGTCTGTTGAATTAAAAAAAAAAAAAAAAAAACAAACAGGTAAGAAGAGAAGAAAGAGAAGTTGAAGTAGGGAGGTGGTTAGCAAACTCTGAGATGTTAGAATGTGAAGTGATGACATCTTGGTGCTAGAAGAGAGCAGAAGTGTGAATGTGGGTTTTTTGCATGAAAGGCAGGGAAGTGTCTTAACACACAGTTGTTAAGAGGTTATTCAATGCTGAACTGAGGTCCAGAAAGGGTTTAGCAGAACAGGCCCTCCTTGAAGGGAAAAGAGGATAAGTTGACTAGAGAAAGGAAAAGAATGTCAGGAGCACCTGGGGACGCCAAGTTTGGGGTTGTCAAGGTTGGGAGGTGTCTGACCGCTCCCTACGAGCGGCAGGGTCTCGGAGGCTGCGGCAGGCACCGATCCATGGAGGTGACCCGGCAGCGGTGCTGGCAGCAGGGGACACACGGGTTTGCCAGGCAGGAGCGGGCTGGCTCCGTGGCGGAACTGCCAGGGGGGCTCCCAGACTGCCGGGGTCCCGAGTCCAGGATGGCAGTGTCGGCCCCAGTAAGTGGGCCGAGAGAGAGAAGGAAAGAGAAAGAGAGAGAAGGAGAGAGAGAGAGAGGGCAAAAGGGACCCAAGGCTGCCCCCAGGGTCCCCATGCCCGTGGCTGTTCTCCCCTGCTCCGGCCCTGCAGCCAAGTGGCAGCATGGCATTGACAGCAAGGCCGTGAAAAGAGCGGGAGGGGGCTAGCACTAAAAGATAAAATCAAAGCAGAGATTGCTGACTCTCCAAACCTCACAAAGTGGTTTGTTTTTCTTAAGTAAGAAGATTTTTGGTCTTTTCTTTTGTGTGTTTTGTTTGCTGTTAAAAAGAAGTTTTTTGTTTTTTGGTTTTTTTTCCTGAAGAATGGGTTTGTAAAGCTAAAACAATTAAATGCTGCCCAAAAAGTAAAAAGCAATAGATGTGATACATCTCGTGTTAAAATTGGTCTAGCTTTTCTTATTTAACTAACTGTAACTCACAAAAAGAAGAATTTGCCTCTGCAGCTATTAGCACAGCTGGATAGAAGAAGAAGAGGCTGCTGTGGAAAAAGCTTTTAGCTAAACCCAGAAAGTTTGGAAGAAAAGTGAATGGTAAAAGTTAATGCAGTATTATCTTACTTTTATTACTATGCTATTAAGAAGTCCTATCCAGGTACTACCGAAGCAACAATCAGAATCACGGAAAAAGGGTGAATTCATGCCAGCAGAATCAATGGACTATCACATTTAAACCGGGTGATACCAAACTGACTTTCCAATGGGGACTGAGTGGTAATAGTTTGCAAAAAGCCAAATGATCCAAGAAATGTACAAAGAATAACACTGAATTCAGAAGTAAGACAATGCTTATACCACTGGTTTCAAGCACTGCCTGAATAAAACATCTCCTTAGGGGAGGAATACTCCAGATAGAAGGATCAAGACTGTTTTTGTGTTCCGACCTTAGCCTGAGAATTGTACAGGGGAGTAGGGGAATTACCATTTCCATCAGTAAACTTTATTTGATTCATTCCAATACTGGACATGCTAGCTGGGTTATAAGTAAATGCTTGAATTGTGAGAATAATTAGTATTGTAGTTCACAACATTTATGCTCTTATTGCAAAAAGTGTTAAAGTAATAACTTAGCTTTGTGGATGGGAATTATTACTGCCTGTTGAAGGAGAGATACCTGAAGAATGGTAAGAGACCACAGTTAAAGGGTGTCAAAACCAATTTGCCTGGAAATTAGTTAAGAGAAAGTGACAAGGAAATAGAGGGCACGACCAGATTGGCCTCTGTATTTTGGCACCGAGAAGATCAAATACACCTGCTGTGGGTTGCAACCTCACAGGCCTGGGAGATGGGAGTATAAGCCATACTGGACCTCTGTTATTCCTGCTTCTGGCACTCATTTGTTCTCTTTTCCCTTTCGGGATACCAGCAAGATTGTGTCACAAATGCTGCAGAAAGCATCACGTGGAAAGAAACCAAAGTTCCTCTTTAATTACACACACCTATGTCAACAGCCACTCTTATAACCCATCCAAATTAAGAACCTGTAGGCAAAATGGAGTAAATTATTGGATTACAAGAAACTTAGGAAAAAGTGGTAATAGATTTGGAATTGAATATCCAAAAGGAGAGAGATGTATTTGTTTTACATTTAATCTTGAAGATAGGGTTCGAGATTTGGTAAAAAAACAAATAATAAACAAAAAGGTAAAACCAGCACAGCAACTTAACTCTGTATTGACCCCAAATTATCTATTGAGTCGTATTACAAGACTCCAAGCAGTTATAGAAATGATAGCAAATGGAGCTGCCCAGGCATTCGAGTTAATATCAAGTCAGCTAAGCCAAACAAAAACTGTAGGGTATCAGAATAGGTTGGCTTTAGACTATTTATTGGCCAAAGAAAGGGGTGTTTGTGGAAAGTTTAATATATCAAATTGTTGAAAATTGATGACCACAGAAAAGTCATTCTAGAAAAAGCAAAAGAAATCAAAGAAGAAAAAAATATATATGCATATAATAATCCAGGTACCGGTCCAAAAATTAGATAACAATGTTAAAACCTAGCTGGTAGGGTAATGTAATAGAAGAAATTAGGGTCTTTCATTTTATGTGTTGCAACTATTTTTATATTTCTTCCTTGTGTAATCCCCTGTTTTATTTTGCCCGCATAGTCCAGAAGATGCAAGTAGATAAGAAATATTGCTCAAGCCAAAGGATTTACAAAGAATAAGAGTGGGGATTGTGAAAAATGCATGTATTTTATGATTGGCTTTTTGGAAATATTAAAATGAATATTATATGTGTTGTGTTAGAAAGTAATGCTGTATTAACTCTCTTAAGTAGTGTGTTAAATATAGTTTTAGGTTACAAAAACTGTTAAAATAGAAACGATGCTATGTAAGATACTTTTTTTAAAGAAAGGACTTGCAGCAAGATAGCAGCCACAGGACACCTAAATCTTTCAGAGAAAAAGAATTTATTGCCCTCTTATCAGAAGAAACGAACTTCTTCCTGCCTCCAAGGCACCGTTAGGATTAGAAGGAAGAAGTGGATGATGACCAGACAGAATCCTGTATTTGAATGGAATTTATGCACCATGTATGAAGTGTATGACTATGCAACAGGCTATTGCTTTTAAAGGTTAATCCTTTGTTAACGGGGGTCCTCTTTCGGGCTCATGCTGCCCAGAAAAAGGTACCTGGACGTCCGTAACTCTTTGTTTTTGTTGTCTCATATTGTCCTAATTCAAATTGGCCAAATTATTATTACTCTAATTGTATTACTGTTTTTATAACCATTTTATTACTATTAAACTTTCAAAATTTTAAAAGCAAGTGATTGGCATTTTTCACACCAATCTGTTAGTTGAAAATTATCAAAAGATTTTTGTGAGTTTTCTAATTTTGGCATTAATGCTGGCGAATTTTCAGGGTTTACTGTCTAATTTTGGGTCGAGAAATCTGTCCCAAACACTGAGGGGACTCTGGTGCTATTTGGGAACAGTTCTTTTTCAAAAT
Organism: Agelaius tricolor; assembly: GCF_023055355.1. Lineage (NCBI taxonomy): Eukaryota > Metazoa > Chordata > Aves > Passeriformes > Icteridae > Agelaius > Agelaius tricolor. The sequence continues at coordinate 18,236 of NW_027269338.1, forward strand.
TCTTTTGTGTTGGGATCAAAGGGTTGGCATTTGCAGGGGCAAAATAATTCTCTGTCTGTCCTGTATTTATTAAAGCAGCTGTCATATTCCAGCCTCCTCCTCCTCCTCCTCGCACGGTTTGTGTGCATGGATGTGGCTGTGCAGACGAATCGTGACACAAAGTAGTCCCACTGGGCGCTAGGAGTGTGGAAGGCGAAAGCACGGAGGCACATCAGGTATCGGTTGTGCACAGTTACGCGCGGCACTGCGGAGGGATCTCTCGGTGCCCGGCAGAAGGAGAGACGCAGAAGGATACATGCAAGGCGCTGCAGTTTTCACCTGCTGTGGTGCCGTGTATAGACACAGTGGCGGCAGAAGTGGCGTGACAGGGCACAGGGATGCCGGGTGTGGCCGGACGGCGGCATGCAGCGGCTCGCAACCAGGACCGGGCTGTGCCAAAGCTGCGGCGAAAGCAGTGGGGGGTGGCAGCGGGGCCGTGGAGATAGAACTGCGCATGCGTGCAGCTGATCCCTGAAGCAGCGCTGTGGTTCGATGAGTCGGCGCGGAGTGATATCATTGGTGCTGGGGTTGTAGCAACTGCGCATGCATGGGTTCCGTCACTACTGCAGCGCAGGCAGTCATCATGGCGGCGGGCGGGCCGGGGGGTGTGGGAGGCGGTGGAGCTGCGGGAACGGGAACGGGGCTGCGGCTGCAGCCGTGGAAGGAAACGTTGGGACGCCCATGGTTGCAGGAGGCAGCGGAGCCACACCATCCAGCAGCTCTGAAGCGGGAGGGTGCGGTGGGGAAGGCGCAGCTCGGCCCGCCATGCAGCGGCGGCGGCAGGAGAGGGGAAGCGACCACGGGCGGCGCTGACGGGAGGCTGGGCTGGAGCGCCGCAGCGCCGGCACGGGGTGGCTTGGGTGGCTGGGGCGCCCCAGTAAGACAGTCATTAAAACACCCTAAAAATTATTTTTAAAGCCCTGAAAAAGCCCTAAAGGTATCCTAAACATTTCCAGAGAATTCCTAAAAACTCCTGAAAAAAACACCTTAAAATATCCTTAAAAATCCCTGAAAAATCACCACCGTAAAAAACTGTTTAACCCCTACCTGTAACACTGTGGCCTCCAAACATCATCTCTTACCTATTAATCGGGGTAACTGCAAGGCCCTCAAACACAACCACAATCACCAGCTTGAGTTGGTCTGGACAGCACCAAATAAAATAAAAAGCTTTATACATAGAAAAATTAAAAATAAAAATGAAATAAAAAATTTTAAAAAATTCTTTAAAAATTGAAAAATCAAAAATAAAAATTAAATAATAAAAAAAATGCTTTAAAAATGGAAAAATCAAAAATAAAAATTAAATAAAAAATAAAATTAAAAAAATAAAAAGCTTTAAAAATAGAAAAACCAAAACTAAAAATTAAATAAAAAATAAAATTAAAAAAATACAAAGCTTTAAAAATAGAAAAATCAAAAATAAAAATTAAAAAAAATCAAAAAATAAAATAAATGCTTTAAAAATAGAGAAATTAAAAGTAAAAATTAAATAAAAAATAAAATTAAAAAATAAAAAGCTTTAAAAATAGAAAAATCAAAAATAAAAATTAAATAAAAAATAAAAAATAAAAAATAAAATAAATGCTTTAAAAATAAAAAAATCAAAACTAAAACAAAAAAAAATTAAATGCTTTAAAAATAGAAAAATTAAAACTAAAAATTAAAGATAAAAATAAAATTTAAAAAATAAAAAGCTTTAAAAATACAGAAATCAAAAATAAAAATTAAATTTAAAAAAATAAAATAAATGCTTTAAAAATAAAAAAATCAAAACTAAAAATTAAATAAAAATAAAATTAAAAAATAAAAAAGCTGTAAAAGTAGAAAAATAAAAAATAAAAATTAAATTAAAATAAAATTTAAAAATAAAATTAATTTAAAAATAGATGAAAAACAAAATCCGTAAAGTGCTGTAAAGTACCATTAAAGTTCCATAAAAGGTAGTGCCATAAAGCGCGACAACCGCGCTTTACGCCAGTTTTACGACAGTCGCGCTTTACGACACCTTTTGCGACAGTCGCGCTTTATGACATTACCCTTTATGGAACTTTTATGGTACTTTACAGCACTTTACGGATTTTATTTTGTTTTTCATCTATTTTAAATTTTTTTTTTATTTTATTTTTTCCTTAATGTTTATTTTTAATTTTTCAAGCTTTTATTTTATTTTTCTAATTCTATTTTTTATTTACTTATTATTTTTAATTTTTCTATTTCAAAAGCTTTTTATTTTATTTTTTAAATTTTATTTTTTATTTAATTTTTAATTTTTCTATTTTTAAAGCATTTATTTTTTTTTTATTTATTTTTTTTTAATTTTTCTACTTTTAGAGCTTTAATTTTATTTTTTAATTTTATTTTTATTTTTCAATTTTAAAAACATTTATTTTTCTAGTTATATTTTTGATTAAATTTTTATTTTTAATTTTTCTATTTTTAAAGCATTTTATTACATTTTATTTGGTGCTGCCCAAACCTGCTGTAGTGCATTTTTATACTTTATAATACTTTGAAGTCATTTTGTTTTATATCCCCATATTTTTCCCAAATGGTTTATCCCAAACTGTACCCCCCTCCTTCTACCTGTGTTATCCCTCTCCCGGGATGAGATCATACCCAAACCCCCACCCTGGCTCTCTGTCAATGACTCAGCCTCCCATCCCCTCCATGCAGAAGTTTCGGTCCAAGTCGTCCAGTGATCAGCCAGAGGCCAGGGGTCAGCCCCCCGAGCCTTGCCCCATACGCTGTCCTGTATGTCTATGCCCCAGAATCCATCCCTTAGGGTCACTTATTGGTTGGTAAAATGTTATCTACTTTCGGTTTCCACCTCCCTTTAAATGTAACCTTGGCACATCTCCCTGGGGCTTGGCAGGAGGCCCCTGGAGGTGCAGGAGCTCCTTTGGGACTCCTAATAAAACCTGGGATTAAACCCTGCTAAGAGTTGGCCCTTTATCATCTACCGATGTCTCTGGTGTCTCTTGTGCTGCACAGGGGCCCAGCCCAGGTGCCCTCAGCACCCTCGGGGCAAACACAGAGAGTGTCTCCTGCCAGCCCAGGTGCCCTCAGCACCCTCGGGGCACAGAGAGTGTCTCCCCGCTCTCGGCCGTGTCAGGGCTGCCCCCCGGTGTCTGCCGACTCGGGACCGGCCGAGGGTTACTGAGAGGCTCGCACAAACCTGCTCGGCTGCTGATTGTGGCGTTTGAGGGTCCCCAGGACGAGGGAAGAGACGAGAATCATGACTCCACCTTTCAGAAGGCTGAAATATTATTTTATGATCTCTATTATATTAAAAGAAAATGAGATAGTAGAACTATACTAAAAGAGCAAGGAGACATCAGAAAGCTGGAAAGGAATGAATAATAAAAACCTGGGACTGCTCACAGCCCCGACGCAGCTGGACCATGATTGGTCATCAAGTAGACACTGCACAGGAGACTAATCCAAGATGCCCCTGTTGCTAAACCATCTCCAGCCCACACTCCACAGCCAGCAGATCGTTATTGGTTCCATTTCTGTTCTGAGGCTTCTCAGGAGAAAAATCCCTGCAAAAGGATTTTCATCAAACACGTCAGTGCCAGGTGATGGCACAGGCAGCATCGGCCGGCCGAGGTCACTGTGTCATCCCTGCCAGCCCAGGTGTCACAGCAAGGAGGAGAGAGTTCACCCTGTGCTCACCCTGCAATACAGAGCAATACAACACAACACACATATTAACACAAGATGATAACCTTTTTCTATTTTCATTACATGTAGATTTACTGTTATAGGAAACCCAAATCAACAAAAGCACACAGAAAACACCACTCATCTACCATTAACGCCCCCTTCAGATGACACACGAAGTCACCATCCCTCTCATCACAACTGCTAAATTACACCCCAGCAATCATTGGTCCTCGGGAACGTGGTTCCCGGGAGCCTCAAAAAAATCCTCCTGCTTGACAAAAACCCCGGTCCCTGGACAGTCCGTGCCCAAACTCTGGTGATGAACGTCACCTCACAGACCGTCCGGGACCGAGGAAAAAAAAAACAGCCGGGGGGGGGGAAACGCAGCTGGGGATTTTTTATTCTAAATTTGAAAATGAGTTGAAAAACTTGAAAAGCAAAAGTCACACACACAAGGTTAAATCCAGTAATCCAGTCGGCATGCGCTGACACACGCAGAGATGAGCAGACGCAGACAGACACAGACACGTGCTCTCACACATGCTCACACGCTCTTCCCGCTTACACACTCGCTGCGGCCCTTACTCGAGACGCTGAAGAACGTGCTGCGACACATCTTCTGGCTGCGCTCCTTGACGTCAGTTGGTAGGTTCTGGGGAAATCGGTAGCCTTGGGGACCTGTGAGACGACAGGAAGCGGTCAACGAGTGGCTATCTGACAGCTAGGACTTGTCTCCACTCTGAACCAATAAGTTTTCTACCCAAAATCCCATAAAAGACAGATGAACAGTAAAGTTTTTATAACTCTTCTACCTAACTGTGACTACGTGCCCAGGCAGGGCAGCTCCAACCATAAGTGGTACAATATAAGTACACACAACAATGTAAGTCGATGCATACAGTGCAAGTGTACATAGAGGGTAGGTACATACAGTATAAGCCAGCACAGGTACACACAATATAAGCCAGGACTTGAGATAACTCGCTGGAAGATGAATTCTTGAGTCCTATACCCTTCAGAAGATGGAACCTATAGAAGTACTGCAGTCTCATGAGGAGAGTGCAAGACACTCCCTCTAGCAGTCCAAGAGAATGGCATGGAAAAAAAGGCACTACCAAAGCTGGTAGTGAGAAGGAAGATGGATGAGAACATCTTGTCCGTTTGAGACATTCCTGTCTCAAAGAGTAAAAATGTAAAGATGCCAGAATAAGGGATATCCAGAAAGGAACGTGAGTAGAATACAGCCTATATGGCACAGAATAGTGCTGATAAAGCATCGCGACGTAACAAAGGCCTATGACGTGGAAGACAACGGACACAGACACGGACAACACAGACACGGACAACATAACACAGAGACAAGTGGCAACTGCCAGGCACTGTCCCCTTAGGCACCCAAGATGCCTAGCGCAAGATGTGCCAGAGGCTGATGATGCCAAAGGAGAGGAAGCCCTATGACGATAGCACGTGATGATGAAATGTAACTCGTTAAAAGAAGTTAGTGCCACAGCAGTTAAGAGGATGCTCGAGAGGCTCAGCAAGCCTAGAGAAGGAAGCCGACGGCCAGGTGGCCGTGGCTATAGCTCCGGACGTGAAGGCGAGCTCCTCGGGGGAAAGATCCGTGACGACGTCGGGCCGAGGAAGGCGGACGATGCAAAGTTCACGAGAATCCTGAGATGGGTCGGAACTGCCCTGCCCGGCAAAGGCTCTGGTCAGGCTGAGGAGAAACCCTCTCCCTTTTCTTCCAGAGAGCTGGTCCCACTACAGACCTCTCTGCTAAACTGACATCAAATTGCCCTCTGTGATAGTAAAGGTTTTTCCCCTTCACCAAACCACTGGCCCCGACACTTAGCTTTTGGAAAAGGAGCAGACAAAATCCATCCTCGGTCGGACGTGGATGTTGAAACGTGCTCCGTGTGTGCCTCGGTGCTGTCGTTTCCAACCTTGGGCTACGAGGCTCCTAAGGGTACCTAAGACAAAACAGAAAAGGTGACTATTGCCGTCAAAAAACAGTAATCCCCAGGGCTCCTCCGCACCCCTGCCCCGGCTCACCTCAAATCTTGATTTGACTCCAGAGGGTGCCCAGAAGATACCTGCAAAAAGAATAGGTACACACTTAGCATGCTGCTGTGTAACACTCACCTATGAGTCAGCCTGCCTAAACACCAACTCACCTGCCCTCCTCCGTTCCTTGGCGTGCCTAGGGCAGCGACAGCACCTGCAAAGAAACAAAGCAGAAAAGCATGCTGAGACACTGTGAAAACACAACCTCCAAATCTGACAAGGATGCCACACCGATACCTTAAGCTGCACACACCTGGAATGGGCATGCCCAGCCAGGATAGATGGCAAGTGGACCACCTAAAATAAAAAGTGGAGATGCTTAGAGCTGCACCAGAAACTGAGACCTCAGCAATAACAACTGCTTCTGTACACTACTCAATGCTCACCTCGCCCACTCGGCCTTGACTGCTGCTCTCAGCCTTGACTTCCTAAAAAGAGAGACAAAGAAGACTGCTCTAACAGCCATCATTTATGCTCTCTCTACAGAGACAAACAGTGACTGACCTGCTCGGGGGAATCCCCTCACCCGGGATGAGGGGCTCTGCCCTGGATTTCATCCTTCTGCACCTGAAAGAAAGGACAAAAATCAAAGAGCTGCAGGATAACTTAAGAGCTCCAGACATCTTGTGCCCATCTACAAATCCCACCTAGAGTCCAACGACACCCCACATTACAAACATCAAGTCCCCGGGACTTCTCCTATTGCACCAGGCTATGCAGCAAGGCAGAGCAGCTCCGGCACAAATGTGTGCAGACACCCGTGACACAGGACAGGAAAAACAACGGGGACACAACAGGAACAGAAATCTCTGGGTAAGGAAAATGACAGCAAGCACCGAGAGGACGCAAAATTAGAAGACTGAGGTGAAACTGATGGCAAGCTGATGAAGTTCAGAGAACCCTGGAGGAAGAAGATGCTAACTGAATTATTTATTCCAAGAACTGCAAAGATGGATGCCCGAGAATCCTACGGTCAGAAGCCTCTACCTGTCCCCACATTCTTACAAGTCCTAATCCATCATAACAGAACCTTGCAGGGTGCAGCTGTCCATACAGCTCAGAACAAGACCTGAAAAGACATCTGACCGGATGCTTCGAAAAAGAGTTGCCATTCTGATACCTGTCTGAGCTGCCGAGTTAAAAGTTCCATGGCATCGGCGCCAGGGCAAGGAACGCTGAGAGTACAGATACTAAGACTGATGCCAAGGTTTCTGACAGGCCCCTCAAAGGGCTATGATAAAAGACATGAGATATCCAACAACACATAATACACAAAAGACAAGTGACACAATACACACTGGGACTGCTCTGCCCCGCTCACCTCAGCACTGGGATCAAAAGTGAGATTTTGCTTTTATGGGGCCTAAGGGGCCACTTCATGGACACTCCTCACCTCCAAAGCGGACTCAAATTCCCCCCTCCCAGTAATTCCCAAACCAGCACCCTGCTTTCATCCCCCCTGGGGGTCGTAGCCCTCTACTTCTCTCTCAGACATCTGGGGATGCCGGTCTCAGGTGCAAAGAAAGGCCACCTCGTCAGCCGGGAAGGTCCTGCTGGCACCGGGCTGGTGTCTCTTCGACAGCTGTATTAAAGAAAACCAAACATCAATGCCTGATCGTGGCACCACATCGGCCAAAACCCCGCAAGTCTGCTACTCACCGTGCTCCTAAGAACGCTCAGCTGCTCGGGCCGCACGCTTCGGCACACTCAGAGACCGAGGCCGTCATCACAGGGGACGCCTGGGTTAAGAGGAGATGAGGTGATTTGGCACGGCTGAAACCTGAGTGGACCCTCGCTCCTCCCCCCTACTTCCCTGACTCACCACAACTCCTGGGTAGCTGCCAGAGGCCACCTGGATGGCACCTTTAAATAGAAAAGTTCAGGGCTTCATCACCAAGTCCTGTAATGCATCCACAGGGCTCACATTTGCAGGAAACCCGGAGCATCGGCCAGCTGGTGACAGGGGCTTGCCATACTCCGAGTGGATTGCCTAAAGTGCACAAACGAGAACGGAAGCTTAGAGCTGCACCAGAAATTGAGACCTGAGCAATAACAACTACTGCTCTCCACTGCTCACCTTGACAGCTGGTATCCACATTTGCTTCCTAAAAAGAAAGACAAAGAACAGTGCTGTAACAGAGTCACCATTTACACTTCTGCTGCAGAGACAAACGGTGCCTCACCTGCTCGGGGGAAACCCCTCATCCGGGATGGGGCCCTCTGGCACACATTTAATCCATCTGAATCTGAAAAAAAAGTTAGGACAAGAGTCAAACTGTTGCAGGATAACTTAGGAGCTCCAGACGTCTTGTGTCTATCTACAAATCCCATCTAGAGTCCCACTACACCCCACATTACAAACTCCCAGGGACTACTCCTACTGCACCAGGCTATGCGGCAGGGCAGAGCAGCTCCGGCACAAATGTGTGTGCTGACACCTGTGACACGGGACGGGACGTGACAGACAGGGGGGACACAACAGGAACAGAAAGCTCCTGGCAAGGAAAGTGGCTGCAAGGACTCAGAGAATGCAAAAGGAGATGACCGAGATGAGACAGATAGCAAACTGATGAGGCTCAGAGAACCCTGGAGGAAGATGCTGGCTGAAGGATTTATTCCAAGAACTGCAAAGATGGATACCCAGGAATCCTACGGTCAGAATCCTCTCCCTAACCTCGCATTCTTACAAAGCCTAATCCGTTGAAATGGAGCATTGCGGAGCACGGCTGTCCGTGCAGCTCAGAACAAGACCTGAAAAGCCACCTGACTGGATGCTTCCAAAGAGAGATGCAATTCTGATGCCTGTCGGAGCTCCGGAGTCAAAGGTTCAATGGCCTGGGCACCAGGCTGAGGAACACTGAGATCACAGATTCTAAGAATGGCGCCAAGGTTTCTGACAGGCGCTTCACAGGGCTATGATAAGAGACATGAGATACCCAACCACACATAATACACAAAAGACAAGGGACACGATACACACTGGGCCTGCTCTGCCCTGCGCACCTCAGCACTGGGATCAAAAGTGAGACTTTCCTTTTACGTGGCCTAAGGGGCCACATCTTGGCTACCCTCATCTCCAGAGACAACTCAACCCCCTCCCCCCCAGGAGCCCCGACCCAGCACCCTGCTTTCATCCCCCCTGGGGGTCGTAGCCCTCGACTTATCTCTTGGACATATGGAGATGCCAGTCCATGTCAGGTGCGAAGGAAGGCCGCCTCGCCAGCTGGGAAGGTCCTGCTGGCACCGGGCCGTTGTCTCTTAGACAGCTATATCAAAGGAAACCAAACATCAATGCCTGATCGTGGCACCACATTGGCCAAAACCCCACAAGTCTGCTACTCACCGTTCTCCTAAGAAGGCCCGGCTCTTCAGGTCGCACGCTCCGGCCGCGCTCGGAGGCCGATGCCATCGTCGTGGGGTACGCCTGGGTTAAGAGGACAGGAGGTGACGTGGCATTGCTGAAACCTGAGCGGACACTCGCTCCTCCTCCCTACTTCCCTGACTCACCGCAACTCCTCGGCGGTTCCTGATGGCTGCCCGGAACGCAGGGCTCGCGAGAGCGGCAAACCCGGTCCGTCGGCCAGCTGGGGATGGGAGCTTGGCATGCTCCGAGCAGATGGCCTAAGGCACAAAAACGAGAATGGAGACTTAGACTTGCCCCAGGAATTGAGACCTCAGCAACAAGAAAGGCTACTGCTCACCTTACCCTTTTGAACTTGACTGCTGAGATCCAGCTATACTTCCTAAAAATAAAGACAAAGAACAGCGCTGTAACAGGGTCACACTTGACACTCCCCCTGCACAGACAAATGGTGACTGACCTGCTATGGGGAACCCCCTCACCCGGGATGGCGTGCTCTGCCATGGATGCAATGCATCTGCACCTGCAAGAGACTTAGAACATATGTCAAACACCTGCAGGATGACTCAAAAGCTGCAAACACCTTATATCAATCTAGGAACAGCATCTAGAGTCCAAGTACACCCCACATGAAAAATTTCAACCCCCCAGGGCTTGTCCTATTACACAAGGCTATGCAGCAGGGCAGAGCAGCTCTGGCACAAATATGTGCAGACACCCGTGACACAGGACAGACAGGACACGACAAACAATGGGCACACAACACAGACAGGAATCTCTTGGCAAAAAGGATTACTGTGAGCAACGAGAGCATGCCAAATGAGATGACCGAGGTGAGACTGATGGCAAGCTGATGTGGCTCAGAAAACACTGAAGGAAGAAGATGCTAAGTGAATTATTTATTCCAAGAACTGCAAAGATGGATGCCCAAGAATCCTACGGTCAGAAGCCTCTACCTGTCCTCACGTTCTTTCAAGCCCTAAGCTGCCATAATGGATCCTGGCAGGGCATAGCTGTCTGTACAGCTCAGAACAGGACCTGAAAAGACATCTGACCGGATGCTTCCAAAGAGAGATGCGAATCTGATACATGTCTGAGCTCCCCAGGCAAAGGTTGTATGGCATGGGTGCCAGGCCAAGAAATGCAGAGATCACAGACGATAAGAACAATGCCAAGGTTTCTGACAGGCCCCTGAAAAGGCTAAGGTAAGAGACATGAGATACCCAAACAACACACAAGGCACAATAGACAAGGGACATCATACACACCGGGACTGCTCTGCCCTGCGCACCTCAGCACTGGGATCAAAAGTGAGATTTTGCTTTTATGGGGCCTAAGGGGCCACTTCATGGACACTCCTCACCTCCAAAGCGGACTCAAATTCCCCCCTCCCAGTAATTCCCAAACCAGCACCCTGCTTTCATCCCCCCTGGGGGTCGTAGCCCTCTACTTCTCTCTCAGACATCTGGGGATGCCGGTCTCAGGTGCAAAGAAAGGCCACCTCGTCAGCCGGGAAGGTCCTGCTGGCACCGGGCTGGTGTCTCTTCGACAGCTGTATTAAAGAAAACCAAACATCAATGCCTGATCGTGGCACCACATCGGCCAAAACCCCGCAAGTCTGCTACTCACCGTGCTCCTAAGAACGCTCAGCTGCTCGGGCCGCACGCTTCGGCACACTCAGAGACCGAGGCCGTCATCACAGGGGACGCCTGGGTTCAGAGGAGATGAGGTGATTTGGCACGGCTGAAACCTGAGTGGACCCTCGCTCCTCCCCCCTACTTCCCTGACTCACCACAACTCCTGGGTAGCTGCCAGAGGCCACCTGGATGGCACCTTTAAATAGAAAAGTTCAGGGCTTCATCACCAAGTCCTGTAATGCATCCACAGGGCTCACATTTGCAGGAAACCCGGAGCATCGGCCAGCTGGTGACAGGGGCTTGCCATACTCCGAGTGGATTGCCTAAAGTGCACAAACGAGAACGGAAGCTTAGAGCTGCACCAGAAATTGAGACCTGAGCAATAACAACTACTGCTCTCCACTGCTCACCTTGACAGCTGGTATCCACATTTGCTTCCTAAAAAGAAAGACAAAGAACAGTGCTGTAACAGAGTCACCATTTACACTTCTGCTGCAGAGACAAACGGTGCCTCACCTGCTCGGGGGAAACCCCTCATCCGGGATGGGGCCCTCTGGCACACATTTAATCCATCTGAATCTGAAAAAAAAGTTAGGACAAGAGTCAAACTGTTGCAGGATAACTTAGGAGCTCCAGACGTCTTGTGTCTATCTACAAATCCCATCTAGAGTCCCACTACACCCCACATTACAAACTCCCAGGGACTACTCCTACTGCACCAGGCTATGCGGCAGGGCAGAGCAGCTCCGGCACAAATGTGTGTGCTGACACCTGTGACACGGGACGGGACGTGACAGACAGGGGGGACACAACAGGAACAGAAAGCTCCTGGCAAGGAAAGTGGCTGCAAGGACTCAGAGAATGCAAAAGGAGATGACCGAGATGAGACAGATAGCAAACTGATGAGGCTCAGAGAACCCTGGAGGAAGATGCTGGCTGAAGGATTTATTCCAAGAACTGCAAAGATGGATACCCAGGAATCCTACGGTCAGAATCCTCTCCCTAACCTCGCATTCTTACAAAGCCTAATCTGTTGAAATGGAGCATTGCGGAGCACGGCTGTCCGTGCAGCTCAGAACAAGACCTGAAAAGCCACCTGACTGGATGCTTCCAAAGAGAGATGCAATTCTGATGCCTGTCGGAGCTCCCGAGTCAAAGGTTCAATGGCCTGGGTACCAGGCCAAGGAATGTAGAGATTACAGATGCTAACAATGATGCCACGGTTTCTGCTAGGCTCCTCCAAGGCCTAAGGTAAAGGACATGACACATCCAACCACACATAATACACAAAAGACAAGGGACACAATACACACCAGGACTGCTCTGCCCTGTACACCTCAGCACTGTGATCAAAAGTGAGACTTTGCTTTTATTTCCCCCTCAGGCCTAAGGGGCCGCTTCCTGGACACCCCCGTCTCCAAAGCGGACTCAAAAACCCCTCCCGGTGGGTCCCTGCCCTGCACCCCGCTTTCATCCCCTCTGTGGGTCGAAGCCCTCTACTTATCTCTCAGACATCTGGGGATGCCGGTCTGTGTCAGGTGCAAAGGAAGGCTGCCTCGACATCTGGGAAGGTCCTGCTGGCACTGTTGTTAAACAACTTCCTCTTGTTTCTTCATCTGCTCCAATAAAGTAAACAAAATATCAATGCATAACCTCAGCAGCACATTGGCCAAAACCCAACAATTCTGCCACTCACTCTTTTCCCAAGAATGCCCGGCTCCTGGGGCCGCACGCTTCAGCCGCACTCGGAGGTTGACGCCATCGTCGTGGGGCACGCCTGGGCTAGGAGGAGACGAGGTGATGTGGCGCTGCTGAAACCTGAGTGGAGCCTCGCTCCTCCTCCCTACTTCCCTGACTCACCGCAACTCCTCGGCCACTGCTGAAGGCTACCCTGGTGACACCTTTAAACAGAAAAGGCAGAGGCTTCATCGCCGAGTCCCGTGATTCTTCCGCAGGGCTCGGGAGAGCAGCAAACCCGGCGCGTCGGCCGGTTGGTGACTGGGGCCTGGCGTACTCCGAGTGGATTGCCTCAAGCGCAGAAACAGGAACAGGTGCTTAGAGTTGCACCGGAAAGTGAGACTGGAGCAATAACAACTGCTTCTGTACGCTACTCAATGCTCACCTTGCCCACCTCACCTTGACTGCTGATGTCCAGCTTTGCTTCCTAAAAAGAAAAAGAACAGAGCTGTAACAGAGTCACACTTTACACTCTCCCTGCAGAGACAAACCGTGACTGACCTGCTCGGGGGAACCTCCTCACTCGGGATGGGTGGATGGATTTTGCCCTGGATTTTATCCTTCTGCATCTGAAAGAAAGCGAGGACAAACGTCAAAGGGCTGCAAGATATCTTCACAGCTCCAAACATCTTCTGTCTATCTAGGAATATCACCTAGAGTCCGGCGACACCCCACAAACTGCGTGTCCCTGAGCCTTGTCCTATTGCAGCAGCCTCTGCGGCAGGGCAGAGCAGCTCCGGCACAAACATGTGCAGACACCCGTGACACAGAACGTGACAAACGGGGGGACGTTAAACACGACACATTATGCTTGTGGTGAGGGTCTCGAGGGGAAAAGGCAAAAGGGACCCCAAAGACACAGTAGGTAACACGGTACACCGGACAACATGACGTGGACCGGAACTGCTCTGCCCTGCCCGCCTGCACGCTGCCATCAAATGTGGAGTCTCTCCCTTTAGCTGTCCTAAGAGGCCCCTTGGAGAAGATTGCTTTTCCCTCTGCTAATTTTTAAATCTGTCCCAACAACTCCCAACCTGCTACCCTCCCTTCTCCAGGCCATGGCCCCCGACTTATCTTTTGGATGATCGGCGATGTGAATCCACGTTGCACCTGAAATGAGTCTGCCTCGTAGGGCCCTGTGATCGCCTGTTAGCCTCTCTCGGTCAGCTACAATAAAGAAAACCAAAACCAAAGTATGAGTTCAGAGTTATGTAGGCCAAATCCCAGCAAGTCAGCTACTTGCCCTCTCCTGAGTGTGCCTGGCTCTTTCAGGCTCCACCTTCATCCTGATTCCAAGGGTGTGGCCTTTATTATTAGTGGCACCTGGGTTAGAGAAAAGCAAAGTGAAATGGCATTCCTGTGAGTGCAGTGGATGACCTTGTGTGAGGAAAACATGTGAATGCCTCTGCTATGCTTCTGAAAAGCCTTGTGTGGGGGGGCCCTCAAATAAACACCCTTTCTCACCCTGCTGCCTGCAAACCCCCCTGCCCCCCAATAACTCCTAACTGGATACCTGCTCACCCTCCCTCTCCTAGTCACAACCCTCAACTCACCTGAAGCCTCAATCTCAAACATCATTTTTAACACTGGGCAGATGCCTCCTGTGACATGATGAATCTGCTGAAAGAAGTGCTGTGCTTGACACAACCTGGGATCTCTGGAAGCTGTGCACCTCCTAAAAACTATAAAAACACAAAACAAGAACAAAACCAGAAATTGCAGATACGCTTTATCACCCCTAAACACAAAATCCGAAATCGTCACCTTAAATACTCCCTGTATTCCATGCCATTTTCTTCACAGTATCTTCAAAGTCTCTATTGCTTTAGATGCCCAGAAACACCTGCTGAAAGCAAGCTAAGCTAAAAGAGGCCCTTCACTGAAATAACAGGAGAGCTCTCACCCCAGCACACCCCAGAGAGGGAATGAAGCCCCTCACCAAAAGCTGGGGTTAATATACCCCTGATGGTGCCCGCCTCCCATTCCCATGATGCCTGGGAAAAGGGAGGGGGCTAATCCCACCAAATATAAAAGCCCACAGAGCAGCTGCAGCTGTTTGGCTCCTCTGACTCAAATTCAAAGGGAGTAAAGGCCTTGTTATAGAAGAAAGCTCTTCAGAAAAATAACAGCGCTTTCTTTTTTGACACAACTACTTGGAGCAGAAGAACAGAAAAATGGTAAGACATAAAGCATTGTGTTTAGGTAGCTTACCTAGATAAATTGGGTAATTTGCTGTTAACTTACATAATTATTCTGTGTTTAACAAAAGCCATCTAATAAATTAACACCCAAAACTCCAGCAGCCCAGCTGGCCCTACCAAATCTCTCTGTTGATACATACAGTAAATAAAAAAAACAAAATCCCAGCAATACCTATCAGAAGTCTAGGAAAGAAACCTCTTGAAATTAATCCTACCTCAAATACAAACCAACACGTACAGAAAGTGAGCTTCACTCAAAAAACTATTTACACAGAGGTAATAAGACCAAGAAATAAAACAACACACCCTATAACGACCCACCAACGAATACAACAGCGAAGGAAAAAAAACCCATTTTTTTCTTTTTTTTTATTTCAACTAGCTTCCTTTATTAGCTAGAACCAAAGATTTTGCCAGGGCTGTAACAACAACAACAACAACTTCTTTTTCTTCTTCTCCTTCTGAAATGTCCCTTTTCCTTCCCAAATTCCTTACAACTTCCGAGTTTGAATCCAAGCAAAAAGCAAAATTCGTGCACTTGTGAGTCCGGTGCTCCTGTCAGATTCTCTGTCTCCCTCCACATCTTCTTACACTTTCAGTATGAACGCTGTCCTGCCCTGATGAGTTTGACAGAAGAATTGGGACATGTTAGGAGAGCAGTTCCCTTCCTCCCTCCCTCCCTCCCCAGAGCTGGTTTCCTTAGCACATTTCAATCGATCCCAAGCCCGCAATGATGCGCGCTCTGCCGGAAAGGGGAAACACGTGCTAGTGAACAGCAGCTCAGAAACAATTCTTTTCTAATGTTACCTGCTCTACTTGACTGCTCGCTAACACAAGTCTCATTTTACCATTGCAGGGAGAAGGCTGTAGGAAAATGTCTGATGAGCAGCCACAAAAGGCCTCGCTCCCTGCTACACAGCCTGCAACAACCTCGGCAGAGCGGAGCAGCCAAATCACCGCGCTCTCCTTGCCGAGGGCAAGGGTAGAAGATGACTGGGGGAGGCACATAAAAAGAAGGGAAACGCTCCTATAAATGCACAGCCATTTGCTTTCAGAAGCCCAGAGTTCAGGATCTTCTCTAGGAAGTCAGACGTGACATGATATTTCTAAGATTTTCTTCTTCATCGAAGGAAATGTACGTACATACACACTCTTACAAACGTACCTACGGTTCTGGGGTTTTTTTTCTTCTGAAGCTCCAAGAATGATTTCCCACCTTGATTCATTCAGAAGAAACGGCACCTGTGACTCAGGTCAGAAGGGCGGCCTGCGTTTTTGATCACGACAGCTTTTGGCTTTACCCTGTGAGCAGGAGCAGCAAGAGCTGAGGCTCAGCAGAGGCTGACCCCGGCCAGCCCCTTCCTCCCTTCCCCGTGTCACAATGACTTCCAGGCAGAAGGATGCAAAGCAGGTTTGTGTCTTTTCTCTTCAGTGCCAAGAGGTAAAAGATGTAGGCTTTGAAATAACTAATGACCCTCTCTTGGAACTCTCCCAAGGACAGTTTGAAAGCAAAGACAGAAGATTGCTGCTAAATCCATATGGGATAAGGATGAGAGCAGCAAGGATCCGAGGCCAGCAGCGTTGCCAGGCAGTGTCACGTCCCTGCCACCTTGTGACAAGGCACACAGCTGCAAAGCCCCAAAGCCTGCAAGCCCTGCAGCTGCCGCACGGATGGACCTGGTTCCCTTCCCAGGTGCCCAGAGGGACACCCGAGGGCAGGTGTCGTCCCCCGCCCCCCGAGGGCGCACCCAGAGCCCCGGGCAGGGACGGAGTCACTGACGGCTCTCTGGGGACGAGACCCTCCCTGCAGGTGACACCGGCTTGTCCTCTCCCTGTGGCACAGGGACCTCCAGGCTCTAGGACCAGCCTCATTTTGTCAGCATCCAGGTGCTGTGCTAGAGCCAGAGGGGTCAAGGCTTTCCAGAACCATAGGATCCGTAACATCCTTGCGGTTGGAAAAGCCTTCTAAGGACATCGAGCCCAGCTGCTGCCCCCCCAAATCAGGTCCCTAAACACCACATCTTGACATCCTTGACATGTCTCCAGGCATGGGGACTTCCCTGGGCTCCTATGCCTGAGCACCCTTTCAGTGAAAAAATTTTCCCTCCAATCCAATCTAAGCCTTCCCTGCTGCAAGTTGAGGCCATTTCCTTTGGCCGTGTCACTTCTTACCTGGGAGACCTCGGTACTTCAACCTTACCTGCTCCTTCCCTAGGCGGTCTCTGGCTTGGCCGGAGGAGAGGAGGAACACTCCCACCACAGGAATGGCAGCTCAGGAGGTCCCACACCAAGGCCAGGGGGAGCAGCCGTCCTCGCCAGAGCTCGCACGTCCCTTCTTCTCAGAGATTGGCTCTGCTTTTCCTCCCGGGCAGATCTCTGCTGAGTGCTTCACAATTGCCTGTTTGGAGGAGGGGGGGAAAAGAGGTTAGCCAAGTTTTTTATCCAGACTTAGCTGCTGGCTTTGCCTCCTCCTGACTTCCTTCTGCTAAGAAAACAGCTGCCTTTGGACTTCTAGGGGCAACTTGCACGTCATGCCTGAAAAGGAACTACAGAAAAGCGCCTCATTTATAAAGCCTCAGCCAAGAAGACAGATGCAGCTGCAGCTTCGCCATGCCCACTGCCTGCAGAGCCGGCAGGCACCAGGCCAGCTCTGCTCCTCCTTCAAGTTGTTCCCAAAGCTGCTGGAAGAACTGAAGGCTCCTTTGGCCTTCCATTGCTCGGCTTGTCCCGAGAAAGAGCTTTGAGTGTTGTTACCCCTCCAGAAAGGAAGGGCCTTTCTGTCTCACACGCTCGGTGACACAAGGCTACGCAGCCTCTGCTCCAGGTGGGAAGGGCTTCCTTCCTCCTCTGGCACCCGGCTGGCACAGGGCACAGGTTGCTCAGAGGTCCTGGGGCTGCCCCATCGCTGCAAGTGTTCAAGGCCCGTCGGTGCTCTGCGATGAGGCTCTGAGCAAGCTGCTCTATGGAAGCACGTCCCTGCCCACGGCGGCAGCAGCCTTGGAATGAGGTGATCTTTAGAGCCCCTTGCAACCTGAATTCTTCCATGATTCTGGGAACTGAAAAAAGCGGGGAAAGAAATCTGTAAAGGTCACTAAATGCATCCAAGCACATCCCCAAGGATCCAATCCTCAGCAGCCCATGCAAGGCAAGGTCAGAGCTCTCTGCCCACCGAGGACACGGCAAGCAGCACGGACCTTTCTCCCACTCTCCAGCACGGAGAAGTGGGAAGCCAGAGGGAGTCCGTCTGTTTACAGACACCGGAGGGCGGCGGGACGGGGCGGGGCGGGACGGGGCGGGCGGTCTTACCTTGCAAAGCTGGCGGCAGAAAGGGCGGGCAGCGCCGCCGCCCCGCCGGGATTTTCCGGCCCGCCGTCGCTTCCGCCGTGCGAGAGGCGCGTGCGCGGGCTCGGGGGGGGTGCAGCCCCGTTCCCGTTCCGACAGCGTTCGCCCGCCCCCGCTCGCTGCCCCCGGCCCGCGGAGCGCTGCGACCGCGCCTCCGCCGCCCGCCGAAAGCGGCCCCGCCGGGCCGCGCCCCCCCCCCCCCGGCCATTCTTCTCAGCCATCGTGTCCCTTTTGCACTCCTGAACGTCTTTCACCCCTCCCGGCCATTTACCGAGCCCGCCCCGCCCGCCCCTCGCTCCCGCCCCGCCCGCCCCTCGTTCCCGCCCCGCCCCTCGCTCCCGCCCCTCGCCCTTGCCTCGCTCGGCAGCCGCGCCCTTGCCCCGCCCCCGGCAGCCAGCGGCGAGGGGCAGGGCGCTGGCTCGGGGGGCTGCAGTACCGGGCTCTGGCCACAGGGCGGCAGACTCCCGGGTCCGCGATATCCCCGCCCTTTTGGCCGCCATTTTCAGAAGGTCAAACAAACTCCCGCGACATTGGTGACGCGCCACTCCCAACATGGCGGCCAAGAGAGGACCCCCCCCCCCCCCCGCATCGGGCGAGAGATGCGGTTACTCACATGCCGGTCAGAAACACGCCAAAATACGCCCGCCCGTGGCGCCGCTGACCACACAGCCCGTGTCGGGTACACCTAAAACGCCACAAAAATCCCGCCGGGGCTGCGCCAGCGTCGGTGTTCCGTGCAGGCAGTCCGCATAGACACACCGGGGTCCTCCGCTTTCCCGCCCTTTTGGCCGCCATTTTCAGAAGGTCAAACAAACTCCCGCGACAGTGGTGACGCGCCACTCCCAACATGGCGGCCAAGAGAGGACCCCCCCTCGGGCGAGAGAGGCGGTTACTCACATGCCGGTCAGAAACACGCCAAAATACGCCCGCCCGCGGCGCCGCTGACCCCACAGCCCGTGTCGGGTACACCTAAAACGCCACAAAAATCCCGCCGGGGCTGCGCCGGCGTCGGTGTTCCGTGCAGGCAGTCCGCATAGACACACCAGGGTCCTCCAGTTTCCCGCCCTTTTCGCCGCCATTTTCAGAAGGTCAAACAAACTCCGCCACGCGCCACGCCCAAGAGGGCTGCCTGGCGGCGGCGCCGGGCTGCAGTACCGCGCTCTGCCCACAAGGCGGCAGCACTGCCGCCCACCCCAGCCGGGGGCGCCGCGCGCCTTGGGCCTGCGGGCGGCCAAGGCGGCAAAAAAGAACAGGGGCCATCCCCCCCAAAAACTCCTCGAAAAATAAATGCCAAAAACCTGCCTCTTACCAAACAAGAACCAAATAAGCCCCCTTTCTTTCATGCCTTCTTGAAATAAATTTGATAGTTCTAGTTTTCCTAGTTCTATTCACACGCATATTTAGACCGGACAGTGATGTGTTACGTCCTTTATACCATCTATTATGCCTATTCCTATTATCTGTATTTATTCATACTTTGTGGTTCTAGCAATGTCATTATATATTGATTGTATATGTCTAGACTTCCATTTAGATTTCTATCATACTTTTATTCTTCCAAAAAAAATCCCATCTCTAACCAAACAAATACCAAAAAACCCTTCTTTTCAACTCTATTGAAATAGTTTTATATTTAGAGCTTGCATAATTAGATTCACTTTTATAGTCACCGTTTATACTGATGCATTCCATTCATCATTACATAGCACATATCTATTATTCACATCATAGAGATAAATCATTATTTTTATCATGTACCAAATCTACTGCTACAACTTCTTTTTTCTAATATTTTCAATTTTTATATCCATCTTGATGTATTCATGAGATCTTTTTACAAGTAGATTTCTACCTTTCTATCATTTGTATTTGTAGTTTTTATAATAAAACCCCTGCTTTTGCCAAGTAAAAAACAAAACCATCCTTTCTTTTAAACTACTTTTAATAATGTTGTTGTATTTACAGTTACCATATCTATAATGTTTTACATATTATATCATAGCGATGTACTAGATTTATAGCTGTTTCCTATAATATACCATCATAAGATATATACGGTATCGCTTGTATTACGTGTTGTATGGATTTATGTCACTTTACATTTACAATCCTTTAATAATTTGATCTATATATATATATCTGCATAGATTCGCAACACATTTCTAGATTTAAAATTTCCTTTGAGCTGTGTTTATATTTAGCATCTCTATTGATATATCTATCAACATACGCAATGCTCTTTGAAAAATACAATATCTTATTGGAATAGATCATGACTTAAGTTACCTGTTAAATTTTAAATAGAGATCGAATAGATCAAAAAAAAAGTTGATTCCCATTTCTACACATCTACTCGTTTTCTTTAAAGATAGCTATCCTTAGAATTTTACATTTAAAATCCAATTCCTAAATGCAATGACAAAACAAACAGCATCGAATTCCCACCAATGTCTTCCAAAACCATCAAGATACCTCCACCAGCCAAACGACTGCCAGCGAAAAAAACACACAACACTCTTTTCACTAACAGTTCTCATCACATCAGAAAAACGGAACCAAACGAAAAGAAAACCCTGGAGAAACACAAGCAGCAAATCACAAAAACCTCTAAAAAAACCCAAACCAACTCGCTCAACTCCAATCAGTGCCACTGACCCTGAACGTTATTTTAAAAACTAACCGAAGTTCTACATCTACACTAACTCAAAGAATAAGCAATACTCTGTCAAAAGAACTTTAGAAAGCGAACTAATGAACGAAATAGAAAAAAACCAAAAAATCTCAACCACTAAAAAATAAGAAAATAACTACCCAAAAAAAAAAAACAAAAAAAACCCTACTTAAAAAGACCCACCATATAAATACCCACGTTCCCAAAAATAAAACTGATCAATAACCACCAAATACGTCAAAGGACAACAAGAAACGAAAAGAAAAAAAAGAAAAAAAGAAAGAAAAAAAAACCAAAAGAAAATACATTTGTAAAACAAAAGTCCCCCAAACCAAAGCAACTTTAATTTACCTCAAAAAAAATATTCCCAACTGAAGAATAAACGCATAGAGCCTCATTCGATCAAAATAAAAATACCACCCAGAAATAAACACAAAGCCGAAAGAGAAACGTAACCATTGACAAGATCTCCCAAAGGATCCGTCACAATAAAACGTACACTACAATCAAGCAAACCAAAGAAATAAAAGCCCTGGAAGACGAGAAACACAAACGCAATTAGAGAGATTTTAAAAACCCCGCTGCTATTAACGACACGACGCCACCTCGAACCCACCGAAACAAACGCTACACGCCCACGCTAATAAAAGCCACGGCGACAGAGTTAAAATCCGAGCCGCTGCTTCACGCAACGACCCGTAGAAACCATTGCACGCCTTTAAAAGCAGAATAGCCCGGCAAAAAAAAATATCCGACTACAGAACTCGATTCAAACCAAACCTTTATCGTCACCACCCGAACCGAGAACCGTACCGGTCAGGAAGAACGCCATAGCCCTTAGCGCACACCCACTGCGACCAGAACAAACCCGTGCGATCGATCCCTACAAAGCCACCTCCGAACCGCGACACCCAAGAACTTGCGGCAGCCCAACCCCGCGCTGCCGGCCCCGGACGGAGCGCGGCTCCCGGCGGCAAAGCGGCTCCTCCGGCGGCTGCTCCGGCGCGCAGGGGCGGCGCCGCCCCGGAGACCCCCCCGCCCCCGCCCGCTCCCCCTGCCCGGGGGGCCCCGGCGGCGCCCGAGCCCCGCGCCCGGAGCGGACAGAGCGGCCGGCACCGGCCGGGCCGGCGCAGCAGCGCCCGCGCCGCCTCTGCCGCCCTTGGCCGGCCCGGCGCCAGCTGCCCTCGGCTCCGCACGGCGGCTCGCACCGGCAAAGCGGCTCCGCCGCTGCCGCGCCAAATTCCCCCCGCGCCTCGGCACCCGCCCGGCCCGGGCCGGCAGCGCTCCCGAGCGGCAACGCTCCGGCCCGGGCCGCGGCCACAAGAAGCGCCCGCAAATGCAGCGGCACAGCCCGACTGCAGCCCTGCAAACGCCGCCAGAGCTGCGGCTTCCCGCAACTCAACCCCGAAACTGACGCCGCGGGCGGCGCTCACCTCGCTTCAACAAGGGCAAAGAAATGTCTTCTCCCCTTCAAGTTCATCCCCTGGGAGAGCAGAAAAGAAGGGGCTTTCCTCCAATGAAATCCTTCAAGCCATGTGCAAAGGGGGATTTTGACCTCCATTCAAACCCTTGCAAAGGAGGGACACCAGCGCTGTCCCCTCCATTTAAACCTTAGGATGACGAAAATGGGCTGGCTACCTTCAAATCAAAGCCATCCGATGACAACAATACTTTGCCCATTCCCGTTCAAATGGAACGCAGGGATTCCCTGTCACCCCTGGGATACCCCTAACAGCCGGGAAAAGGCAGCTTTTCCTTCAACCGACATCCTTGGAACCGCAAGCGAAAGCGGATCCCCCCCAGTTCCAACACAGACAATATTAGGAGAGTAGCTGCTTGCCTCTCCTTCATTTCTTTTGTCTTCACAAGCTCCCTTTTTGTTCCTGGGGAAGCGGGGAGGGGGGGGAAGCTGCTGCTTCCCGGCACAAAGATTCGTCCCTCGGCACCTCCTTGAAGCGATGCTCCGCGGATCCAAGCGCGTATCCAGGTGTTCGCCCAGACGCTGCGAGAAGCTCTCGCAGTCCTTCCATGAGACAGCCCCGGGAGCCCCCCCATGAACCCCTCTACTCAGCAGCTCCATGCAAAAGGCAGCTGAGGCGAAGCCTCCCCCTAAAACAGCCTCGCCCCCCCCGCCCCGGCAGGAGCCGGCCCCTCATCATCCTCACAGCTCACACCTGGCGCTGCTCCGAGCCCCCCATCATCCTCACAGCTCACACCTGGCGCTGATGCCACTCCCCAACAGCGCCTCTCCCCGTCCAGCACACAGCCCGCTTCTCACAGACACAGAGCCAACAGAAATCTGCTCCGGGTGCTGGCTGTTCTTAGTCCGTCTGCTTCCACAATTCAGACACGGACGTGCGCTGATGGCACTGAGGGAAAGCTTTTCAGTGCACAAAACTGTCATTCTGGTAGCGCGCTTTGAGACGCCTGCAGAAAAAGCAGAATCAGCGCCGCCTCCTAAGAGCCCTGCTGAGGAGCCCCGCCCTCCTTGGGACACCCCCAATGCAGCAGAGCTCGAAAAACGAGGGCAAAAGTCAAGCTTGGAGTGGAAAAAGACAATATAAATACAGCAGCCTTTCAAGAAAGCCTTCACACAGTAATAGTGGGACCCGGTCACGTTTCTTCTTTCCTTGCTCTCTGGAATGACATCAATACGAAGTAAAAAACCCACACGAAACACAAGGCAGAGCTGGGATTTGACACGTCTTCCTTTTGGCTCTCGGGATGACAAGCGCCTCTTCCGGGACTGCGACACGCTTTGGGCGCTGGCAGAGAACGGAGGCAAAAGGTGCCAGAGAGCCCTTTCTATCGCCTTCAGCCCCTGCAGCTGTTCTGAGGGTTCCAGGGCACAGCTCGGTCCGTTCCTAGATCAAAACCTCACGGCAATATCTTCAGAACTACTACCCATCTCCAGTCGGAACCTTCTACATTCCTGTAAACAAATGAGTGCATAGAGAGGGTTTCTCCCCAGCTGAGTTTAGAGACCAATTCCTATTCTTTAGCAATACCTAGAAAACCGAATGCCTTGCCAGGTTTTAGCATCCTACACCCACTCTCCCCTCCCTGTGCATTTGGTGGCAGCTTTGGGTCCCTCTGGGGGACGGCACCCAGCGTGACCCCCGCCCCTCGCCCGCCCCCCACCTGCTCCTGCACCGCCGTGGGGCTCCCTCTCCCGGGCACCTTGGGCTGCCCCCAACGGCATCAGAGCCCCGAGTCTTCACCCCGCCTTTCCCTGACCCCCAAAGAAGGCTCCGAACGAATCCGACTGCCCCGGACAGCAGCGCAGCGCTTCCCCCAAGCCCTTCCCACACGTGCATGGCCCCAGCAAGGGATTCTGCTGCAACAAGAAAGGGGGGGCAGCCCCCAGAAGGCTTGAGGTTCCTGCCCAGCCTCGCTGTCACGGGCCAGGGGCAGCGAGAGAGGGAGCGGCACAGACGGCGGGGACGGCCCGGCACGGAGCGGGGGCCGCTCTCAGCGCGATGCCGGCAAAGCCGCAGCTCCGGCGCTGTCGGCCGCGCCGCTTGAGCGGCACGGGGGGATCCGCCGAGAGCCTCCGGCCCCGCGCGGGGACTCCCGCAAGGGCCCAGGGGCGCCGGGCTCCGGGGCTGCGGGGCAAAGAAGGAAAGGGGGCACGGGAAGAGAGGAGCGAGAGCAGGGCACGAGAAAGGGCGGCGAGGGAGCTCGGGCTGCGCAGGAAAGCGGCACGGGAAGGGAAAGCCCGGGACGAGGGTACACGGAGGCTGGGCAGAGGAAGGAGAGAGGGGGAACAGAAGGGAGTAGCGGGCTAGGGACAGGACAGGAAGGAGCCGGCTTTGCGGGGGGAGAGGGAATGGGGGAAAGGGAGCGAGAGAAGGCGAAGACGGGGAGAAGGAAGGAGGGCTAGAGAGAGGGACAGGCGGGGAAGCCTCCCAGAGCCCCGGCTGCACCCCGAGCCCGGCCCGGCGCCTCGCCCTGCCCGGGATGCTGCGGCGCTCGGCGGAGCTCGGCTCGCTCCGGAGACGCTCGGCTCCAGTCGGCTCTTGGCGCCTGCATTCGCCTCTTCGGCCGAGCTCGCCTCGCTTCGGCCCAACTCCCAGCCGCTCTGTGCCTTCGGCGCGCCTCGGCTCCGCTCGCCTCGCCTCGGCTCCCCGACGGCGGGCGGGCAAGCGCCGCCGCCTCCCGTTCAGCTCGCCCGGCTCGGGGCTCTCCCGCTGCCGCGTCCCGCGGGCGGCCCGGCCACGGCGCGGACACGACCGGGAGCGCGGGCTCGGGCAGGAGCTCATTAGGCTGGGAGCGCACTGGCGCTAAGCAGCGCGCACGAGAGCAGCAGGCTCGCTTCGCCTGAGCTCGGCTCGCTTCGCTTCAGGCAGCCTCGGAAGCCTCGCCTCGGTTCGCTCGAGGCCGTCAGGGTCGGCCGCTCTCGCCTTGCTTCGGCCGAGCTCGCGCGATTCCCCCGAAGGCGGCGGCGTTCGGTTGTGGTTTTAGAAATATCCTCCTCTATCGATTGGATCTCTCTACAGTTAGATTTATATTTCTAGAATACTTCTATTAATCCAAACAAAAACCCCATCTCTAACCAAATAAATACAAGAAAACACCTTCTTTTAAACGGTATCGAAATATTTTTATACTTTGTATAGTTATACTCACATTTATATTTATCGTTTCTTTTGATGCAATCTATTAATAATGATCTATAATATCTATAAAATTCTAGACATGTATTTAAAGTATTATCTATATTATGTATCGTATCTACTGCTGCAACTGATTTTTTCTTCTAGTTTTAAACTTTATCTGTATGTATTTATGATATCTTTCTAGACTTAGATTTCTACCTTCATATTCTTTGTATTTATCATTTTTATCATCAAAACCCTGCCTATTGACAAGTTAAAAAAACCGCTTTCTTTAACGATCTAAAAAATATTTTTATATTTATAATTTTCCTATTTCTATTTATAATTTGCTCTCTAGTACGTGATAACATACCTGCTCCTGCACCGCAGTGCGGCTCCCTCTCCTGGGCACCTCGGGGTGCCCCCAACGGCATCAGAGCCCCGCGTCTTCACCCCCCCCCCCCCCCCCCCTTTTCCTCTAGTTAGAAACTACACTGGAACTTTTTTCTGGAAACAAAGACATGACCTAAATCCTCTCCCCATGTCCTAGACAGATAGATGTTCAGTTCTTAGTTGACTGGGCAGCAGTTTCTTAAACAGAATGATAAACAATATGGAAACGTTTTAGCTACAAGCAAATAGGCAAATCTGAACAAGGTCCTGGTGGCCAGCCACTGCAGTTCTTTTGAAGCAATTTTTTAAACAATCAAATACTGATACCACAAAAAATAAAGCAAAAAGCCGACTACTGGCTAAGAAAGAAGGAAAAATTAACCTTTGACGACAACAACAACATTCCAAGGACACAGGCTTTTTTCCAATCTCAGACCTTATTACTACTACCTCTCTTGGGAATTCTCATCGTGGATCCCAAAAGGAATAAATCCCTCAGCGTGTCCTAAAGCACCAAGGAGCTACCTACAAGTGAAGGTGGCTACTTTCAGTGCAGACACAGCTGATGACACAGCAGTAGCACAGTTCTGTGCTGCACAGGGATAGTACTGTCTCCTCTTCTCCAGCAGCTGACTCTCTCCTGCCATGGCTTCTGTAAATGCATCAGAGCACGACCTTAACCACAAACAGGCAAGAAAACACCATCAGAAGTCTTTCATTAAGCAGTACAAGAAGGGTTCCAAGCAGAGACCAACAAAATTTCAAGGAAGCAGTATGCAATTAAACCACCTCAGACTCGTTCAAGTATCCGGCAAAATGGAACCATTCAGAAACGACAAAGAAAACCTCCCCAAGTATTTATACAGGAGTCCTTAATGTCAGAAAGGGGATGACAGGTTATGTTCAGATAAGATGAATGTTTATTTGGATCTATAAATAAACTTCTCTCGTGGCCCTTTGCCAAAAAATAGAACCTACAAGTGAACACCTACACCTGCCTCAAGAGACCTAACGAGCCCCTGGCAGCCACCGGCATCAAAGCGCAGTGGATGTTTCTAATCCAGGCTAAGGAGAACAATGTCACCTTTTGTTCTCTCCAGTTTGTTTCCTCTGCAGTCCTATTTGCTTCTTATGATTTTTACAGTCTCTGTATCTTCTCGGGCAGCGCTGAGTCTGACGACCGGGATACGAGAGTCCTTCCCTGCCCTACGGAGAGAACCAGGAAAAAAAGTTCAAAAAAGAACAGGGCAGTTTGAAGTTAATACCTCCGACGAGAAGCAGCACCCGACAAACAGAGCAACGGTGACACCTCCCTGGGGACAGAAGACTTACACACTCTCCGGGATTTACAATTCCAGTAACCAAGCCCTTCAGCACAGCAGCCAAGTGTCCCATTAGGTGGTGCTGCACCAAAGCATGATCCGAGAGGTTCCAAAGAGTGAAATGCACGTTACTGTCCAAAGACGTCAAATCTTGCAAAATAACAAAACTACAATAGATCTAAACTACAGGGCAAGAGTACAAGTGTTAGCTTGAGGAGCTGGAACCAGCCAGGTGAGCAACTGCTAACTGGATCCTCAACAGACTTTGAGGAACCCTTCAGGATACAGAAGGGTTTTCCCCAGAAATTGCACAGGCCGAGTTTTGATAGAAGTACACTTGCCAGATGCTCAGAAACGTCACCCATCCTCCTCCGGGTGTCCTGAGAGAGCTGCGAATGGCTCTCACGTGGTTTGAGCTGGTTCTGTAAGGGCTCAGGGTGAATTTCACCAGATGCAACCAAACTGGGCAACACCCAGTGGGACAGAAGGAACCCAAAGCTTGTTTTACCCAAAGCTTGGGTAAGCAGAGCTCCAGCAAATACTGAGGAAACGGACAGAACGGGGTAACAAATAATAAACATAACTTTTTTTTTTTTAACTTGCCTTTTTTTTTCTTTTCAGATGAGCAAAACAATTAAGGAGAAGGTGAAAACCTCACCATGACTGAACATTTCATCACCTGTAAGCTGACCACCCTTAGCATAGAGGACTCCAAATTTAAAATTCACCGATCCCAGGAAAATAAAACCAAATATTATTTGGTGAACAGTCAAACAGAAGACATAAAAATTTGTTTCCTCTAATCTTTGCCTACATCCTACACGTTAGAACATACATTTTATACCATCTCCTACTACACAATAATTTACCTTTAAACTTTGATAGTATAGCATAAAATCATTAACTTAGACGGGTGATCAATTATTATTAAGTTGGTGCTTCAAGTTATTTTTGCTGTCAGGTTCCAAAAAACATGACTTCTTTTTACTGTAACGAGCAATTGATTTAGAAGTCATCAAAAGCCCATCCAAATACAAAGCCGTATTCACCGGACGGGTCTGTGAGCAAGAAGTAGTTAGGCTTGTACTCACCTCTTGCCCTTCAAGAACCAATAAATCCTGTCAACAAAAACAGCATCTTTAGCCCCCTCCTATTAAAGATTCTACAAGGATGATGGTTTTATTGGTGTTTAGAAGTTTGGATTTGAAATGGCCAGTTCAATGGATAAAGAGACAGTTTAAGTAGTATTAGATTATTATTATTATTATTATTATTATTATTATTATTATTAGCTACCGGAAGAAACAAACCAGTAGGATCTATACTTAATTACTTCTATTTCCAGGAAATCATAAAGAAAAAGAACCAAACCAAAAAAAGTCACTTCCTACCTTTTGTATCTCAGGATGAAAAATGTCTCTTGGGCTCTTCTCCAGTTTCTCCAGACTCCTGGCACTGAAATGCAAATGAACGAGTGCTTTATCGGAGGGCAAGTGCACATTCCAACCCCGAACCACCAACCGATGGCAGTTACAGCGCTTACAAAATGAATCGTTCCCAGAGCCTCTGGGAAATGGAACGGTTTGTGCAACTGCCATTTCTTCCCCAAAATACTAACTCCCAACACTTCCTAAACTTAGTTTGCATTTTAAAAACAGAAATTAGGGAGACTCAGGGTGGAGATCAGGTTGAAATTGATTTCCTTCTAAAGCACAGGGGCTCTGTTCCATCACCCTTCACTTTGGCTCCACACGGAATCACAGGGAGCATTTTAGGAGAGCTCAAGAACCAATTCTATTTCTCTCTTTTTTCTAGTTCTCTCTCTTCCTAAATAATTCAAGGCAAGTCAAATGAAAAAGGACAAGCTCAGCAGCAAATTCACACTTTTCCCCTTTGTCTGCTCAAGAACAGGCTTTAAAACCACTTCTTGCTGCCTTCCACGGTTAAGACTTGCAAAACAGTTTCGCAAGTTTGATAGGTTTATCATAAAAACCACAGAACGCAAGCTCTGAATGACAGGAAAAGGTACACAGGCAAATATCTCAGCTGATGGTGGCTTATTTGTAAACACAGACCTTAACGGAGATTGCACGGAGAATGTTTCAGTGGGACTCGAAGGGAAAAATATTTCCTGAGTACCCTGTAAACAAGAAAAGCTAGGATATATTACAGGACATACCCACTTGTTCTGCATATTCAAATAGGATTATCAATAAAAACATTTAAGAAGG